>NC_090749.1:29823210-29856191 GCF_036898095.1 Palaemon carinicauda | reverse complement strand
TTGTTGTTATGCCCGAATGTTGTGTTATTGAGAAATGTAATTAATGATGAGTATTTACTTCGATGGCTCTTTTGGGGCTTTAGGTTAAAGGGAGATATTTCAGTTATTTTGAGACTAAATGGGTGACATATTGAAACTTTTGAAGATATAATAGCATCTCTCTCTCTCTGTCTCTCTCTCTCTCTCTCTCTCTCTCTCTCTCTCTCTCGATTCCTGCAACAGGTAAAGACCAGGAAATAGAATTCTTTTGTAATTAACCTAATTCTCCCAAAGTTCCTCAAGTTCGATCTGCTTAACTTTCGAACTTTGAGATCAAGTTGAATCGCTGAAGGAATTTGCTCGAAGAGAAATCAGACTTCAGTTGAGGAGTTGCAGTAGATGAAGCAAAGGTGCCAATGTGAAGAGAGCTGCCACAACATCAATTATTCCACAGAAATAAACATATAAATCTCCTCATCAGGTCAACTCTTGGATACATTAACACTAAATGCCACGTTAACCTTTAACGTAAATACATACATACTTGACTATTCAAGAAATTTCAAGTAATGGTTGTAGGATTGTCTTTAGAGTAAATAGTAGATTTAGTAGATATCTACTTTCCTCATTCTAGTCTTTTGTTTGGTAAAGCCAAAAATAGATAGCAAAATCCATCGAGCAAGAAATGCAGAGAAATGACACACCACAACTTATTAGCACAAATATTGATCGCTTCGCTTTTCCTTTTGATCTCTCCTGTTAATGTTGACAATGGTCATTTTGAAGAGTCACCGACGCAAACTTACTGCCTTTCAGCGGGATAACCTTCGACGAAAAAAAAAAAAAAAAGCTATTCCGTCTTTTTCGTGTCTGATGTGCTTTTGAGGACGATGTCTTCTGCTCGGCTTGTTTCAATACAACACTTTCTATATTTTGTGATATTTTCTTCAAACTTCTGTATTATATAAATAGTTTAATAGCTTCCTTCCTTTCAATTGTCTGACGAATGATCACCTGAAGGATGAAATACCTGATTCCATCGAAGTTCTTATGAAAGAAGCAGAGTGGAAGAAAAAAGAATTGCACTTTGGAAAGGCCATGTCGAGTCTGTCTTGTGATGGAAGGAATTCCTTCATTCTTTCATTCCTTTCTGAATTACATGAGAACCAATCTGGGAATAATGATCGAGAAATAACAGAGGTTGCATAGAATTATAACGTCAAATCTCACAATTGATTGGGATTTCATAGCGAGGTTATTTTCATGAAATTGATACCCATTATACAAGACCTTCTACCTGTTATGTGATGGAATAAATGAAATTTTCCATATATATCTAAATTACATTGATATAATTTTCTGTGAAAATCCTTCTCTAGCACAATTAATTTCGACTGAAATTTAAGATTTGTACTTTTTTATGCACTCTAGAGAGTCTTCGCCCTTATATTTGGCTCAATGTTGCTGGTATCAGATTCTTGAAGTCTGGTGGGAGTCTTATTGAAACTTATAATACGTAATTTTTCAAGGTTATCTCTTCGCCAAGAGCAAAGGATGTTACCAGATGCATTGCAAAAGACTTCAGTATTGTCTTAAAAGATATGGTTAAAATTTGCCTTTCCCTCTTTATATATATATATATATATATATACTGTATACATATATATATATATATATATACACACACACACACACACACATATATATATATATATATATACTGTATACATATATATACATATATATATATATATACATATATATATATATATATATATACATATGCCTTAGAAGCCGAGGCAGGGATTTTTTTTTCTTTGAGAGAGAGAGAGAGAGAGAGAGAGAGATTCCACGTGGGAATTATTCCCATTATATCGTAATTAACATGAACCGGAAATAAAGTTCAAGATCTCAGTCTGGAGATTTTTGACTGGGTCAAATGTAACTTATTAAATCAAACCCGGTTGAGAGAGGGACACTGTAAAGATGGCAAATTTATAAAAAATAATCGTTTCTAGAAGCAATGAAAATGATCAAACTTTCTTTCGCTGAACTGAATCATGTGAAATAATATGGAAAGTAAATCTCTCTCTCTCTCTCTCTCTCTCTCTCTCTCTCTCTCTCTGAGTTTTTCTTCTAATGAAACAAAAATGGTCACTGGAAACTTATTCCTATGTCATGTTGACAAACATTGAGAATGTCTCAAGTTTAAAAACTCCTCTGATGGGAAATTGGCCGAAGTTAGTTGAGTTTTGTGAAGCAAAGTTAGAGATACGAGTTTGGATGAGGAAGAGTTTAGTTTCTTCACCTGAGACCTACGGATAATAATGATGAGAATAACTTGTGCTACAATACTTATTTATGATATATCAAATCTTTAAGAATTCCATCTTTTATTGTCTACATCTTTACTGCCCTATGAGAAGTCAGGAAAGATTCTCTCTCTCTCTCTCTCTCTCTCTCTCTCTCTCTCTGTATGTATGTGCTTTCCATGCAAGCCCAGTGAAAAAAACTTAATTGATCAGCATTGTAATTACTCTTAAAACGTCTGAAATATTTTTTGAAAAGTGTCCCTGCCAACTCAAATTCTTTATCTCCAACACAGGTTAAACTTATAATAATTCCCTGTGTGCTTTGCCCGATTTGGAAAGTTTCTTAGTAATGGTGAAATCGAAGATGTAAAGTTTTACAATCATAGCTTAAAAGGATCAGTTTGATTTTGTCTTTTTAAAACCATTTCATTTAAAGGAATCCGATAGAATGAGCTTACCCTCTTAACTAGAGAGTTAATATATCAGGAACACTTCTGTCATTATTGTTGTTTGCATAATCATAATAACTGTTGTTGTTAGTATGATATCTAACGTGATTATAATTGTTATTTATTTTGTTGCTGAAAATATACCAAACTTTAAAATGCCAACCATGTCAGACCATGAAAGAATTCTATTCATTGAAACAATGCTGCATCATCGTGTTATTCAAGGATATGACCTCATATACTGTGGTTATGTCTTGAAATATATCCTCTATCTTGTTATGATGAATATAAAAGTATATAAATGTCCAAAAGCTTCCTTTCCAAGCAATGGTTACAGTACTGTCTCAAGAGAGAGAGAGAGAGAGAGAGAGAGAGAGAGAGAGAGAGAGAGAAGGGGGGGGGGCTGTATAACGAATGTTTAGCAAATGAGTTAGTTGTCGGATTTCTAGTACGTGTTTAGCTGACGTTGTAATATTGACAGCTGACGTTCTAATATTGACAGTGCAGCTGCACAAAGCTCTCTCTCTCTCTCTCTCTCTCTCTCTCTCTCTCTCTAATATGCATATCTTTTTCAAAACTTTTATACAATTCTCCATCTAATTAAGTAACACTTCAGAGATTTTTCCACCACAGATACCTCCGCTTCTCTCAACCCTGTCCGGAAAAGGTCCTCACTTATTCCTCTGGTCTTCTGTTGTATTTATTTACGCCAGGTCATCAAAATATGGAAAGCCTAAGAACCCAAAGCAGAAATGTTCCATCCCATTAATCTCGTTTTAACTTTCAACATTACAGCCAAAGCGTCTATCAACTTGCAATAAACAGGCTCCTCCTGAATTATGAGGGAAAAATTTTATGATAAAAACTTCAAGGGAACGACTCAATACGACGACGAAGCCAAGGATTTTAATGTTCTGGAAAAGCCCAGATGTAAAGTTTTAGACTATAGTGAATAGGGCCTCAAACACGAGACATCAAACATTTAAATGCTCTCTCTCTCTCTCTCCTCTCTCTCTCTCTTCTCTCTCTCTCTCTCTCTTATCAAATCAAATAATCAATATTGGATTCTGAGATCCCAGAATAGCGTCGTATTGTTCAGTGTGAAGGTAATGGAGCCTCATTAGTCTCCCTGAATTACTTGGTTCATTTCCGTATCACAGAAAGCATTCATTGCGAACACTGCCACATTCAATCCATATTTCGGTTTTCGTAATGGAATCAACTAATTAATCGACCAGTAATGAATATCAAATACATATTGGATAACTAACATATTCAATTTATTAGGAAGTTTACGCTAAATCTGTTCCTTTGCAGTTATTTATTTATTTATCTATTTATTTGTTTATTTTTGTCGTTTAAGGACGAGGCGATTTTATTTCGTTGTTTAGATAAGGAAGCACCACTTCACGCATGACAGACATGACAGACACAGAATGATAATTGACCATGGCCAAGTTTCATGCCCCTCAGATAAGAGATTGGTTTGGTGTTAGCTCACTTATGATGCATTTAATGATGACACAATGATATTATGTGAGCTATAGGAATTATTGGGAATAATCCTGCTCTTTTACATCACCTAGATATAATTGCAAAGGAGACTGTTACATCATAGTAAAGGAGAGCAGAGGAAGACACAGGGTTATCAATACGTGTTTTGTTATTGTTGGTTCTTTGTCACACACATCATCATTATTATCATTAAATATGCAGATATATTTACTGTTGATTATGATTCATCTTTGATGTGAATGAAAAAGTTAAGCTAAAGTAATTTTTATAAAAATCCGTCTTTTAAACACCTATTCCCATATTTAAGTGGAAATACCTTCGAACAACTCTAAAATATCTCTTGATTAATAACTTCCTGTGAATACAGAAAAAACTATGAACATTATAATGTACGTGCGAAAAAAACCAAGGATTATTTACTCAAGCACTTTCCTAATCAAGCAGAAGGGATAAGGTCAATCAACTGTTCGTATACTTTATATCTCAAAAGTGATAGAGGTAAAAATTCTGAAATATTCAAGCCAGACACAAGTTATCTACATGCGGGGTTCTCTAAATGGGGCCGTGGCAATTTGACAAGGGGTCCGCAATAGTTAACGAATTAACTGTGATGCAGCAGATTTCCGTGAGAGCCATCTGGCAACACTGGGGAATGTCAACCACCGGTAGTGTACATCCATCGGCCAGATGATCCGATTCCGACAAAGTGCACGTATATATATATATATATATATAGCCTATCTATCTATATATATATATATATATAGCCTATCTATAATATATATATATATATATACTGATACACACACATATGTATATATATATATATATATATATTAAAGGGTAAAATCCACAGGAAACAGGAAAGGAGAAGACCAGGTACCAAGCGCTTTCGTATATTACGTACACTTCTTCAGGGTAAAAAGTGAAATAGAAAATAAAATCATACGATAAAGAAACCTACCAAAACTGAAATAAAAGCTAGTTTGTGGCTTTTATTTCAGTTTTGGTAAGTTTCTTTATTGTATGATTTTATTTTCTATTTCACTTTGTACCCTGAAGAAGTGTACGTAATACACGAAAGCGCTTGGTACCTGGTCTTTTCCTTTCCTGTTTCCTGTGGATTTTACCCTTTAATATATGTCACGTGCAGTTTTGTGACTGATAAGTAATATACATATATATATATATATATATATACATATATATATATATATATATATATGAGAATTTATATATATATATATATATATATATTTATATATATATATATATATATATCTATATATATATATATATATAAGAATTTATATATATATATATATATATATACATACATAAAACTGGGTCTTTAGAATTAAAGTTCAGTGAAAGATTTTAAAATTAAATCAGACAATGGCTAGGTTAAGTAAAATTTGGAAATAAAATCACCCTGAAATTACATGTAAAAACGAGACTATATATACCAGTTTAGTGAGATCAGTGTTACTGTATAGACATGAGTCTTGGTATGACAATGAAACAATTTCCATAGATTTAGGAGATTTGAGAACAAAGCCTCAGAAGGATATTGTGAGTTAAATGGCAGGACAGAATTAGAAATGAAATTATAAGAGATTACCCCAGTGCCATATGTGGATGAGATCATGATGAGGGGTAGATGAAGATGGTTTGAGCATGCTCTTTGCATCCCAAAGAGAAATTAGCTCACCAGACTTTCAACTGGACTCCACTAGGCACTAGAAGAGTTGGAAGACCTAAATCTACATGGCTGAAGACTATGAAGCGTGAAGCAGGAGACGATGAAAGGAGAAGTAGGCCTATTGATTTAAAAGTTCAAGATAGAGACGACTGTTGAAATCTAACTGAGGCATTTTGCGTCAATAGGTGTAGGAGGAGGTGATGATGAGGATATATACATATAGGTTATACACACACACACACACACACACACACACACTTATATATAAATCTCATCTGTTAAACGAGTGTGCCCAGTTCTTTTTGGGCGACAAAGGGCAATCTCACACCTTCTAAGGATGTTATCATATTGCTAAGGAGATATAGCACGTGTGATCTTCTTTTTATTCTGATAAACTAAATTTGAATTTTTTTTTCCAAATATCATCAAAAGAAATCTTGATAAGAGGCAAAAAGTCATTGCACAAAAGTGGATATCTTCCAGGAAGCAATTTGTCTGTTCCTTCTTTTGCTAGTTTGTCCACTTCTTCATTTCATGACACACCCACATAAGTTGAGTACCCAGCAAAGCGTGTATTAGGAAAAGAAAATGTTTTGATATAATATAAAGACTCAAATTCAGGTTTTGTCACTCACATCTGCTAAAATACTTCCTTTCTCTCTAGGGAGCTTTGTATCTTCGCTTCCCCCACCTTAATCATCCCACTCTGTTTCTTTCATCTTCTGGACCAAAGGAATCTCTTCCCCACTGGACGTCTAATTATTATACCAATGCTGAGTCTCCCCCTCCCCCCTCCAACAACGCCTTCTTTTTCTTACTGATTCAGCTTTTTCTTTAATTTTACATTCAATGCTTTAATAAGACGTCAATTTTTATCCTCAATAAAAAAAAAAAAATCTTCGTAACTTGTTATCCTTTCGTTACTCCCGAACCTTCATTCCTCATCTCCATCTTCCTTTCCACCTAAAAGGAACATCGTCAGCCACATCCCTCGAAAACAACATCAGATGACATTAAATAAACATATTGTTTTGAAGAAATAAAATAATCTCAATTAGGATTAAAAATTTCATTTTCGTATAGACAGGATTCTCTTTGTCACAACTTCATCAAGGACAATTTACCTTATAAATGAAACCAAATTTTTCCCTTTTATTCTGGAAGGCAAATTGTGTACTCTACAGATAGATTCTTTAGGTCACAACGAGGGAGCAGAAGGGTGTAGGTCCTATAGCCTCACTCCCATAAGGCGTAACACTTTGGAGGGACGCTTCTTTAACAGGAAATAGAATTTAACATAATATATATATTTGATACCTCCTCTGAGCGTCCATAACTAAGTCATATGACTATGAACTCTATATTTTGGTATTAGTTAACTCCCAAAATGACCCTGATAAACACATGTATAAACTGAGTCTGATATTCCCAAAGGAGCAATGTTCCAGGATATACAAAATCCGATTTTATCACAAAGAAATAAATCCAGCTGACCGTAAGGAATATATTACCGACAAAATGAAAATCCTTCTCTGGGAAGGAGTTTTTAGCACAGGAATTCCTCAGAACACGACGCCGTCTACTTAAGATACGGGAGACAGGTACAGGTTTCACCTCCCCTCGATCATATGTTATCATCTTATAGAAGAGTTTCCCAAAGATTTTAGACCTTGCTATTTTAAGCTCGTCTGGTTCAGAGTAGCCCAGAGGTTCCCATGAAGGAAAACATTGAGGTTCTGCCATCTTCTTGCTTCTTCTTTCTCTCTCTTAGAGATGAGTTTTAATAATTTGATATCTAATGTTCTTGTGATAGGAATATTATTCCAATGAACGGTCTTGTACAGGTAACCAGTGTCACGTGAAATCTGCAAATTGGATTTCAGGATGGCACTGAGATTTTCGTTGGAAGTAAAGGACAGCAGTGAACAAAAGGTTCAGGAAACTGAAGAAAATTAAATATTCCTTCAACATCTATTATGACTTGTATGAAGAAATCTTCTCATGATAACTAATAATCTGTCCTCTTGGTATCATTTTGACAAGTAGGCCTATTGCTGTGCTCTAAGAGGTATTACACAAGACATTCGGGATGAAGTCACAGAGAGAGAGAGAGAGAGAGAGAGAGAGAGAGAGATGTTCGTATTAAAGTCAGGAATAGTCAGGCAGGCGTCTTTTTTCCCGTCACCCTTGAAGGTTTCCTTTCAAAAAAAAAAAAAAGTTTTTTGTGCAGAAACGATTCCTTCACTTACAAGTTTCCTTTTCCTCATCGAACCTGAAGACCCAACGGCACAAACTTTTCAATTCCTTCATTTCTTCATACCTTATGACGTTTCATTTACCTTTGGAAAAAGCGAAAACCTTTGACTGATTCCAATCTGTTTGGATCCTATTCCCATTCCCATTCCCCATTCCCATTATCTCAGACTTTCCCCAGAAAAGCTTCTTTTACTCTTTTGCTTCTGATATATTTCAAGATAATAATTAGTTGTAATTATAAGACGTTGCTTTACAAAAGGGGAACACCTAATTTAGAGCAATGCTATTTAAAGGACAATAACTTTTTATCCTAGATATGAACTGACACACTCTCTCTCTCTCTCTCTCTCTCTCTCTCTCTCTCTCTCATGAAAGCCTATGCTATTTATACTAATCTTTCTGTAATGTGAACTACATAATTTCAAAATGAATAGATGCTTTTAAGGGGATTCTGAAGAGTGGCACCAAGGGGACTCTCGCCTGAATCACTAACCCTCTGCACATCTGCTTATCCAGGACTGATTCACCTATAGAATTCAAAGCATCAACCTGAATATGAAAGTCCCTAACATCTTAACTTTTGTCACAAAATTCCTCCTACGACCAGCATAATACAAAAGAGGAAATCCCATCCTTGCACTGGCCATGATAAAAATTGTCTTGGAATGAAACAGCTCTTCTCTATACCTGAGTCTACACTATACAGATTAAAACACCTACTGTGACTTGCTGCTTGACTGTTCGTCTAGTTATAGAGGACTCGACGATTTCAGTTTGTTAATTAAGAGCAATAAATATGTTGTTGCATCCCAACGCTTCTTCTTCAGTTGGACAGACAGACAGACAGACAGACAAACAGACAGGCAGACAGGCGTTCCTTCGTTACTTTGAACTGATATTTTGTTTTCGGAAGATTTGATTTTCTAAATACAAACTGTTTTTTTATCTTGGTATAAAATGGACGTAGTCTTTATCAAAGAAAAAGGAGAGAGAGAGAGAGAGAGAGAGAGAGAGAGAGAGAGAGAGAGAGAGAGAGAGAGAGAGCATGTTTATTAAAGGATTGATCATTAGTGCAACCCTTATCCAGTATTGCTATGTTTTAATATTACATTTTAATTGCTTTATTCAAAAATGAGCATTTGAAATTTTCCTTTAGACAAATGAGGCTAAACCCTTATCGTGAGTCTTCCAGTTGATGAAGTTGTGTCGAGTCTCTCCATTTGCTTGAAATCAAAAGATCCCATGAGATGGTCTGATATAAGAGGCAAGGCCAAAGGGATTCCATTTTGGATGACCTGTATTCATTTCATCTTGTCACGGTAACACATGAGCTTCTCAAGTAAATGCTGTTTCATCCAATGAGCTGGTTTAATGTCTGATTCTTTATAAAGAGATCACATTAAGAGTAGATGGAACATTCATTGCCCCACATTTTGATTGGATGTAAAAAAGATCACTTGCCAAACATAATCGTCGTTTGTTACAAGTCTTGGATAGTACCATAGCCTCTGTACCATGATCTTCCACTGTCTGGGGTTAGAGTTCTCTTGCTTGAGGGTGCACTCGAGCACATTATTCTATCTCATTTCTCTTCCTTTTGTTCTGTTAAAGGTTTTATAAATTATACAGGATATATTTATTTTAATGTTGTTACTGTTCTTAGAATATTTAATTTTTTCTTGTTTCCTTTCCCCACTGGGTTATTTTCCCTGTTGGGGCCCCTGGGCTTATAACATCCTGCTTTTCCAACTAGGGCTGTATTCTAGCTAGTAATGATAATAATAACAGGAATGAACAGCGATGCAAATCTAACTATGATTTCAAAGAGATAAAATTATCCACCTATGGAGGAATTACAGATGTTGCTGGCATATAGCTTCCAAACAGCCTTTCCAGATCTAATTCCAGATAATAACTCGAAACAAAAAGTCTTATTGAAACCTACATAATATCTTAGGACGATGGTGTGAATGTTAATGGGTCACAATGATGCCGGTCAATACAACAGGGTAAATCAATAAATGTTTCTAATTATATGGACAAATAGAGAGCTTCCGGAATAAAAAATAAACATAAAAACAATTATTTCCATAATTTCAAGCATGAGTGCTCTATCACTGAACACATTTCAAATGTCTTTATGAATAATCATACACGATTTATTTTTCACAAACGATTAACGAACATCAGTCTTGTCGTTGTAATTGGAAAACTGTAAATTGAATTAAGTGTTATGGTTGTATTGGAAATATTCGATTAAAGTAAAAGTCCCGATTAATTCAATGTGGTTTTGCATGTTTCCACACCGAGGGCTGTCAAACCGTTTTACTCCAAAGATGTGAGTTTTAATGTTATTCCCATTCAATAAAGAAAAACAGAATTTATGATCGCTAAAGAAAAAAAAATCTATTGAAGTTACTTCTCCAGATTTTATTGACGAAAACTGCTTAAAACACCGATTGAAAGTTGGTATGTCATCGTGCATCGTGCACGTAATTCAAGTGATGAAATTATCGTACACAAATAGACAAAACCTATCGTTTATTCCGGTAGATGATCAAGTTTAAATTGAGTTGCCTTTATACTAAAAATATTCATGCATCATCAAATGACTTTTTCTTTTCAAAGAAAAACGAGTAATAAACTGAAATATACAGGGAAGAAAAATTACTAACAGTAAAAAAAATTGTATTTTTTTACATTAATTTGACAAAAACATAGAGAAATTAATTTGATGGGTACAGATGGCAAGTAGAGGTAAATCAGTTATAGGGTTTCAGAAAATTTCTCCTATGATATGATACAACAATGAAAGGAGCTTATATTTACTCTCTCTCTCTCTCTCTCTCTCTCTCTCTCTCTCTCTCTCTCTCTCGTGTGTTCGGGTTAAAGGGGAGCATAAGAAGTAACGGCTAATCCCGACCAGGAGGACTAATGGAAGATAGGCTAATGTTGACCCCGGACGACCCTCAACTAGTACCAAGTGTAGCTCTCTCAGCAGGATAGCTTTTGCACAGGATCATAGATATACCAAGGCGAGAGTAGATTATTCTAGGACAATGATTACAGTACTGTACATAAAACGGCATTTGTCTTTTTATAATATTTTTGTATAATGAAATGTTTTGGTAACATACCGTCCATAAATTAACATAATAAAATCTAAATATCATTTATCAAAACTATATATATATATTGTTTACTTATTTATGCACTGAAATAAATTTTTATCGGAATTTGTAATAAAATAGATATAGTCGATATGAGCACCTGCAAAAGGAAAATATTTATTCAAATCAATTAATACATTTTCAGCAACTTGATGAATGACGTCACCAAACATAGGTAATATTTCTATTTTCTAATGAAGACTTTTTTTTTATAAATATTCTCATCTCAATCAATAGCAGAGAAATATTGTTTATTTCATTAAAAAACAGCTTCCGTTCTCAATGAGAGAAGAGTAAACATAGCACTTTATAAGGGAGAAGAAGAAGAAGAAGAAGAAGAAGAAGAAGAAGAGAGAGAGAGAGAGAGAGAGAGAGAGAGAGAGAGAGAGAGAGATCTTGTTGATGAAGCCCAGACGAAGCGATTCCTGAGGAAGTCTTCTTCTTCTTCTTCTTCTTCTTTCAAGGGAAGAACCTTTTGATGCAGCAAATTTCAAGAGGAAATTATCCGTCCTCATCATCGTCAACAACTAATGATAATAACTATAATAATAACAATGTTGTGTCAATGACACATCGCCTCTTAATCAACGACCATTCTAAATATCATGTCACCGAGACTTCTAGAATGATTGCAACCGATAATAGACTGTTGTTGTTGTTGAAGATTGCCTGGCCCTTTTGGGCAGAAACGGGCTTTTACAATCTTGCAGCCCGTAGGATAACAGACTGTCATTCTCACCACTTTCTGAGAATCGTCCTTTTAATATACAAACAGAACAGTCTCTTTATGTTATATTGTAGGGGAACTAATTCAAGGGTAAAGAGAATTTGATCAAACAAAATATTGGCTTTATTTAAAATAAAGAATATTAATTTAGTAACTAAGTTATCCTAAGAGAGATAGTTCCTTAATTACACTTAGTCAGAGTAGAGTACCTTTGTTTTATATAGATATTCTAAGTAAAGTTATATTAGGAACTAAAGTAACCACTTTCTTTTAGGTTCCACCCAATGTTATCAATCATCTTAAAGCAAATTGAAACCTTAAAAGCATGATTATCTTAAAAAATAGTTTATTACAATGGATGACTGTTTCATATATCATCAAATACAAGTGATGATGAACTTTCTCTCAGGTTATCCAATTGGAACAAGGTAAGTCCAGTAATCCTACTCTTGGTGTTGTGTTGAGCGTAATGTTGTCGAAATGTAAGGTGGTGTTGTTTTCTTGAATATATTTTTGTTACTTATGAAAATATCATTATTAATTAGCAAATATCAGTATCCTTGAAAAATCCACATAGATTCCTTCATTATTTCTAAATCCAACAGAAAACTTAATGGAGACAGTAACCTCCCAATCGAAGCTGTTTTCCTTTATTTTTTGGAAACCTTCGTCAGTCAGTCATTCTGTCAAACTCTCTTGAAACAAGAAGAGCAGAAAATTCACAACCCAAAAACATTTAAATTATTGTTAGGATTTAGTATAGACTTCTTAGATAAACCAACAGTTCTTCTCTCCCTCAACTATTAATGGGATGTTTGTTTAGAAATAAAGATAATAGAATTTGACAGCTGTTTTATAATGCATGCAATTATTCAGAGCTCGACAACATTTTCGGAAAACTAAAGGAATATTTGTTATTTTCAATTTCCTATATTATTCAGTGTTTTCTGCACAAGTAGAATTATCTTCCCTTATGTATACAGTACAGGGAAGAGAGATATATATATATATATATATATATATATATATATATATATATATATATATATATATATATATATATATATATATATATATATATATTGTACCTACCATGTGTCACACAATTATACATAGTTATTTTGTATATATTATGCTTGTATCTGCGCTCTTCCCTCGCACTAAAAAGAACCTGAATGATCATGTCTCCGGTTTTGCTCTAACATTGTCTGTCTCTCGAACATGTTAGGTCCTGTTGCCTTGAGGTTTTGTATATAAAGGAGAGTGTTCCTTAATAAACAACTCAGTTGATTGCATCCTGCCTTTGAGTTCATAACCCTCTCTCGGCCCGTCACATATATATATATATATATATATATATATATATATATATATATATATATATATATATATATATATATATATATATATATATATATGTATCAAGTTTAATCAGAGTTAAGTTATCGACCTTCTTCCTCCTAAAGGAAACACTGTAGGAATGTCTGTTTGGCTTTAACCTAACTGCAATCAATTGCAAAAGACTCATTTGCAAGACTCCATCGTTTGCATCGGAATGTTATGAAGCCTGAGATTGTAATTGTCTCTTTTTCGGGATATGTCTCAAATCTTGTTCCATGAGGACATAAAACAAAGTCACTGTGCTGATGACCCTTTTTGGATCCCTTTATCTGACATTGCCTCTCGTATGACGCTCCTATGTTCTGTTGTTCAGTTATGAGAATATAAATGATTTAGCCTCAATAAATGGCTATTAGAGCTCACTCTCCAAAGGCGTTTGATAGCTATTGTTCTCATCTAACAAACGAGGGTCTAACCAAACTAGTCGAGGATTACTTAGAGTAAACACAAACAATTGAACATCAATATCCATCGCCAGTTATGAGCTCTTTAAACTTTTGCTTTGTATTTTGAAGAGAAGTCAAAGGAACAAGTCTTAACAATTGGAAATGATCAGGAAAATCAAGAAATGTATTAATAAAATATTAATCTTTTCTTGTACAGACTTTCTAAAACTATAACTGGAACTGAATTCAAAAGAAAATGAGCAGGTAATTTTCAAGATAAATCAGAAGTATTTATAATCACAATATTATATATGAAGAAATAACACAAAAACAGATTGTCGGAAAACACAAATAAACAATACTCTCTCTCTCTCTCTCTCTCTCTCTCTCTCTCTCTCTCTCTCTCTCTCTCTCTCTCTCTCTCTCTCTCTCTCTCTCTCTCATCCAGTACTTTTGACTAAAGGACCGCCATAACACCTCCATTCCACCAATTGTCAAAATCCCAACTATTAGGAAATGTACGAATAATTAATGTAAAACAGTGATAACCTGAGACAGACAAATACACAGGAAAAAGGAAACCGTCATTTCTGGGGCCACAAGATCCTACTGTTTTTCTCTGGATTTTTAATCTCATTATTGTCACGTGTCCAACCTCACCTTATTAGATTACACAATTCTGATAGGATTCACTTGATATGCAGAATGGGATGAATCTGATTCAGAAATTAGATTAGTATTAATGATATCTAGAAGTTAAAATGGGATTTAATACGTTCAAAGTAATTGAATTGATCTAAGGAAAAATATTGATATTATTTATTCTCTGATTCCCGGAGATGTTGTATCATACAGAAAAATGTTTGGTCTAATGAACAGAGTTATTCTCAAATCCGATCTTGAGGACGGAAGCATGAATGGAACATTAGCATTCGGTAATCAGTTGCAGAGGAGGAAAGTAGCATTTTTGAGAATGTCTAATAATGTAAAGAATATTGCAAGGAAGAGAGTTTAATAAATCCTTGGGATAATTAAGTCATTCTTATTTTACGTATTTTGAAGGCTTCTTTTCTTATGTAAGGAGAGGAGACATGATAGGGCCCTAAGTAAATGAAACTCGGAAATTATCCTGACTCAAAATGCATTTATTTACTTTTAATATGTTTGTCCCTCCTAGGTGGAAAAGATGGGAAGAGAGAGAGAGAGAGAGAGAGAGAGAGAGAGAGAGAGAGAGAGAGAGAGAGAGAGAGAGAGAGAGAGAGATTAACTAACCTTTGAAATGATATATTGAGATTAACTTTTCGGAAGTGAAATAATAAATCGAAGTGTCCCGAATAGTTTATCGCTTGGAGACGTCACTCACCGATGGCTTCTTTTGAAGGGAGGGAACATCTCAGTGACATCTGACGTCAAACTTTGATTAACATCGATGGATATTTATGGATGCAATAAACATGCAATGGGAAGCAATAAGGAAATTCATGGAGAAAGTTTATGTTTTTTCCAGCAATCCCCTTCATGCTGCAAAGGGAGTTTCAAAAAGTATTCCATTTGATTAATGTACCCATCCTATTTACACAAGGAGTGAAGCTGCACACTTAGCACCAACACACCTCCAATGTCCTCCTTATGTAACTCTTCCTTTTTTCCCTCTTCTTCACGCTCATGAGGGGAGGTAAGCAGACACCGTTCCCCTCCTTTCTATCATCTTCCTCCTCCTCCTCCTCCTCCTCCTCTTCCTCCCCTCCCCTACCCACCTTCTCCTCCCCTCCGATCCCATCCTACTCCCGTCCCCTCCCCTCCCCTCCCCTCCCCCTTTCCTTACCCTCCTCCGTTCCCTTCCCCTTCCCTCCCCTCCTCATCCCCTCCACTTCCCTCCCCTCCTCTTCCCCTCACCTCCACTCCATTTCCCTGCCCTCCCCTCCCTTCCCATTAACAAAGATGAGACCTTGGGAGGGAAACCAACACCTAGAGCCACTGGTCCATCTGCTTCCACGGCCTTTCCTGCAAAGATGTAAACACCAAAATATGGAAGACTTAAAGGTTTGGTATTTCACAAATAAGTAATGTAACACCAGTCCCTCTCATCTCTATCATCCGTAGGTCTTCTCAGGTGAAGGAACCAGACTTTTCTTCTTCTTCCAAAACTCGTCTTTCAAACTTTGCTTCGTAAAACTCAACTAACTTCAGCCAATTTCTCATCAGATCAATAACGAAGACTTTTAGAAACTTGAAAAATTCTCAATATTTGTCAGCATGACACTGGAATAAGTTTTCAGTGAATAACTTTTGTTTCCATTAGGAAGAAAAGTCGTTTTGCATAGCATGTGCCAAGAAAAGTTATGAGAGAGAGAGAGAGAGAGAGAGAGAGAGAGAGAGAGAGAGAGAGAGAGAGAGAGAGAGAGAGAGAGAGATGCAACCTTTCCCAGCAAGGACTTTTCTTCCCAAGAGAAAAGAAAGAACGTAATTTCATGCCTTGAATATTCCGATCTATTAAACGAAACACTTTTTGTGATAAATAGTTTTTTTTTTTCAATTTTTCGTGAAAACTTTTAATTAAGACAATTCAAACCGAATGCTCAATGCAATAACATTTCTTTTATTGTGCAAATATAAATGTTCTTGAAACAGATCAGCAATGAGTTGGTAAGAAGATAGTTATGTAAATGTACAATAAATAGAAAATTTCTAGTAATCCTGAAGTAGTGGCTGTTACCTTAGGGAAAGGAAACTTGTAGTAATATCAGTTGCAGAGCATTTATTCAGTCATTCTATAACTGGGATATAATATCTGTTTCTGCTGAGTTCACTAATTCCTTTCAATAGATATAGGATTAATATTTACTTCTTTTTGATTATAGCTACAGGATATGTAGCTGTAACATACAGTACTCTGATATCCCTTACAGATATCACTTCTTTTTAGACTTCATAGGAAGAATTGACTCGTGTATTTTTCCTTGTTGTAATAATAGTACACAACTTATGTATTCATTCATTTCAATTATTAATTATCAATGGGTTTCCCGGTGTGTTTACTTATGTCGTTTTCTGATTTTATTTATTCTCCTGTTTGGTTTTCAACTTATGCTATCATTCTAATGTCTTAAAAAAAACTGTCGGTTTTTAAAATTCTTATTCCTGATTTGGATATCAACCTCTCGTATAACCTCATCCCACAGATAATAAAAGTTTCTATATGATGGCTAAATATTTAGTTAGATAGGCACACACACGCACACTTAGATTCCACCCTTCCCACCTCCAGCCCTTTCCTAACTACAACACATTAGTTGTAGTTTCCGAGTTTATCTCTCAGGGTAAGACTTCTCATTAAGGTATGATTACTTCCTCTCTCCATACCCGAGGAGCAAAGGAGAGCTGAGAAATGAGTGTAGTTGGGCAAGGAGAAAAAATAATTAATATGAGAGTTCATTGCTGCAATAAGATGTAAAACTAAAAATAATAGGCAGCATCCAGGATTTCTCACTTCCCTAAAATTGATTAAACGAGAAAAAAAATTATAATAAAGGTAAACAAATAGTCAAGATATTATGAAGTTCCTTTTGGAACAATAATAAAAATCCTATCGATAAAAGATGTAAATATAAATAACCTCCGAAGATGATTTTTTTTTCTTGGACATACGAGGACAATGAAGATGGTCAGTGGAGGGTTGCAGTTTCACCCTTTGTGCAAATAAGATCCACAGAAGAAAACGGAGATATATATATATATATATATATATATATATATATATATATATATATATATATATATATATATATATATATATATATATATGTGTGTGTGTGTGTGTGTGTGTGTGTGTGTGTATGTGTATGTGATCCTCTTATAGTGACCATTTTCCAATTCAAGAGTTGATTAAACCCCAGAAAATAGTCGGATTTATTTCTCCAATATCAATAAACATTCGTCGAAATCTAATGGCTTTTATAATCCTGAATGATTAGGTACTAAAAGCCTTTTAGGTCTCTTGATGTGACATCAACCTTTAATGGAATTATAAAAATCGTTTTATAGATAAAAAGTTTGAATAACTAATCAGAGAGTGTGAATCATAAATCTTGATAATGTTAGAAATTTTAAGTGAATATTCAATGTTGATATAGTATAGCCTATTTGTATTCAAACTTTATTTTTGTGTGATATACTTTTTATACAGAGTAAGTTGGATGAAAAATGACAGACAAATTATATAATGATAAAGGACCGTATTTATCAGAATATCTGTTTCGAAAGACAAGTCAGATGTTGTCAGACAACAACTTTTATTTGAATGAATTTCGTATGTAGATGAGTAGTACATGTATGTAATACATTTATTCTTGAGTTTTATTCATTAATAAGAAATAGAGAGAGAAATGATTTTAGATGTAATCATGAAGGAATAGAACAAATCGCAGAGAGACGAGAGAGTGAACTAGAAGTAGGTGGGTGTTGTTGTCAGAATTTCGCCGAGTCTTTATGAATTAGAGCCAAAACATTCCACTTATTATTCTAGAACCCTCGTATTGCTCAGAATGACTCATTGGGACGCGAACCAGAAGAAAGAGAAACAAAGGAACTGTCACGTAATTGAGGATTTGAAATTATTTGATTTTAGAGGGTTTTTCCATTAAATAAGAGTTAATCCAAGAAATAAGATTAAATGTGAAGCTTCATTCTCATTAGATAATTTTGGAGGCTTCACAATATCTATTCTAAATGTAACAAATACTTGTTTTACAATGAATTTACTTTCTTTCTAATAAAGTAATAATATATGTCACAGGAAAAACTAATGTGATATAATAATTTCACAGAGTTTTCATTCAATCAATGTGATTAAGAAATTTAGTTATTAATTTAGCAAGAAGAGATTGAAGTTATAGGAGAAGCTGCATTGAGTTCATATTGAAACAACCTAAAATAAGGTAACAGTTATAGACGTCGTCTCCAAAAGGAACTCTGAAAGAATTGTTCTTAATTGCAGGTGTTGTGAACATTAAAAGTTCAATTGCTCTTCTTATTTTAGTCGATAAGGAAACAGATTCCAAAAGTGTCAATTTATGTTATATTTAATATTGTAAGATCCAGGTGCTCTCTCTCTCTCTCTCTCTCTCTCTCTCTCTCTCTCTCTCTCTCTCTCTCTCTCTCTCTCTCTCTCTCTCTCTCTCTCTCTCGAACTCGCCCTTATAGTTGTATGGATATATTATTCTAATGAACAAAAAGCCCGGGTCTTTCAAAATATGTGCTTTCTTTAGAAGAAGTAATGAAGAGTGAAGTCAGTTGCAGCTTATTACCTCCACCAAAGAAGTTGGGAGGAGATTATGTTTTCTTCCCTGTTTGTCATTTAGTCTGTTTGTGAACAACTTCCTAGTGAGACATGAAAGTGATTCAATTTTGAAATTGCTAGGTCAAAAGTAAAGGTCAAGGTCGAGTAAAACGTCGAGAAATAAGCTCTACTGAGTGCCCCTCTAGTTTATCTTGTCACTTTAAAACTGGAATCTGATATGACGCTTGTCTCTGTCTCTATCCCATTCCGATTTTCTTTTTCAGAAACGTAGGACAAATTAAATTTAGATTACATAGGCCCCTATAACATTCTATCTTAGAAAGAGACTTATTTACTCCTCTGTATTACAGCAGTACAAAACTTGCATATTTATATCTATTTCAGTTGTTTTAAAGGTTTCCATGTGTTGTTCTTCTGTATATATTAATAACCAAGAAACAAATGTTAATGATACGAATACAATATGTTATTCATTTGTATTTAAATCATTTATAGTTTCCTATCATTTCTTGGTTGCTTTGCCTCACACATAGTTACCGAAAAAGGAGTTTGACCTACTGTGAGTCAGATATCAAATCTTATTTGAAATGTTACGAATAACAAAGATGATAACTAACTAATTGATCCTACTCCACTGCAGAGCAAATGCCTCAGACATGTCCTAAATCATATATGTGGATTGGCCAGTTTTCATCTCCACGCTGGCCACTGGTGATTGGTGATGGTGGGAAATTTTCGTCGAATAGCTCGTAGCAAACCCACCTAGTATGGCAGCATAAGCTAGTGCAGCTTGGTTGATCATGGTGATTCTCAAACCCTCTCACCAAGTTAAGGTATCCCCACTCAGGAAGGTTGTATAATTTACAGATCAAAGGAAATACTATAACAGTACAACTGTGAAGTACAATCAGGAAATATGAAATATTTTCAATTTGTGCCATCGCGTAATGTGAAGTTGTATCCCGTTAAAAGGATATTTTCGAATTGAGCCGAATGTATAGATTTAAAAAATATTCTTTTGAAAACTCTGGAAATGGAATAGACATTAAAGAATTTACATTTTCCAGAGTGTCAGAGCGAATATATTCATTTACGCATTAAGAGAAATATTTATGTATCAAAAGATAACGTAAGTTTTAAATTGATAAAGTGCTGGATGCAAGTTAATGATTATAAGCAACGGTTCCAATTTAACATTTTGTCATTAGTCATGATACAATTAAATATTGCTTGAAATCATTATTACTTGCAAAGCTACAACCCTGGTTGGAAAAGCAGGATGCTAAAAGCCCAAGGGCTCCAACAGAAAAATAGCTCAGTGAGGAAAGGAAACAAGGAAAAATACAACATTTTAAGAATAGTAACAACATTAAAAAGAATATTTCCAGTATAAGCTATAAAAACTTTAACTAGACAAGAGTAAGAGAAATTAGAAATAATAGTGTGCCCGAGTGTACCCTCAAGCAAGAGAACTCTAATTCAAGAAAGTGAAATACCATGGTACAGAGGCTATGGTACTACCCAAGAAGAGAGGACACATGTTCTGTTTAGCATACACGAGTTTTAATTGCATCTAATTAACATATATGCTATGCGTCACACCATTTATACATAATGTATGAGTTGTTTCTAGAATTTCTTAATACTTATTCATCACAGAAAATGATATTCATGCGTAAGCAGCAATGCATGTATGCAAGTATATAAGTGTGTGTGTATTCAACGAATATTCCATCAATTCCAAAGACACAATCATCGTAAAAGATGCTTAGGGTTTCGATAACTGTAAAACAACAATTTATGGTAATGGAAGAATCGATGTCATTATTACCTTATGAAATGGAAATCTAATGAAGAATAAACCCACCTATTTGAATAGGTAAAAATTTTCACTAACTATTCGCTGATTTTCTTCAACATAAAAAATAAAGAAAAGCGAATGAGACATTTGAAACATTGATCTGATTCTATGACATCATCAGTTAAGGATGAATTTACAATAGAGAACAGGAAACTTATCTGCACAACTAACTGTGAATTAAAGATAAAAATACTTACCCATGACATGAGGTAAGAAGGAAAATAAGCCTATTTTTTTTGCATTGTTCAGCATTTGATTATTCATACGAAACTATCCAGACTTGGAATGAATAATTTCTGTTGCCATGAGACTTCTCTTTGGGAAAATGGATCTGCAGATTCAGGAGACCTTGTTGTTTGGTTATTAAGAATATGATATGCAATAGAAGGCCTCTTAACTATAGTATAAAGTTGATCATGACAACAGTTCTCCTTCAAAAATGTTTCAAAGCAAAAAGGTGAAACAGAAAATAGAAAATAAAGCTTTATTAACCAGAAAAGACATTCTACTTTGAAATAAAATCTCATCACAACGAACAACGATGATATCCAACTTGTTAAACTCTACTGTGAAATCAAGACGGCCAAAGAAATGCTGCTCATCTTCAACGAAACTTATAACTTATCACATATCTCGGTTATAGATTACACAGCTGCTCAAATGGCCAATCGAAGGAGGAAATTGGTCAATTGGTGAGTTGTTAAGCCATTGATATCCCCAAGGGTTCATCTGGGAAGGAATATTACTTTCCGATAGGTTGTGAAGATTAAGTGGATGGAAGGATGCAATGCTGATACAAATGGATTGATTAAGGAGACTTTCGTTGTACGAATATTCAGTGGGAATGTGTTCTAGTATTTTAAAGCGTAAAACGAAATATCAATCAGTAAAGAATTCAGGAGGAAAAACGGACACTTCCACATTCATCCTTAATTTTCATTAGCCCGTTTCGCTTTTCATCCTTTAAATGTTTATTACTGCATTTATCATAATCAACAACTCCGCTCAATTCTCTCAATTTAATAAATGGAGTGTCGCCATGAGATTACTGCCTCTCAAATGAAGCAAATAGAAGACTTTTCTACATTCGAAGTAACGTGATGTGAAACAGTCATTCATGGAAATTCATTCATCCATTGAAGAACAGATTTCAAAGAAACGATTGATGTTTTGAAATACATTTTATCTAATTCGTTGGCTGATAATAACAGTTTCTCTTTTTTATATTTTGAAGATATTTGCATTCTGATTATAAATAATATCTATGGCAAGGAAGATATTTGTGCTTTTTTAACATTCTAAGGAATTTTGGCATTTCAAGATTGATTCCTCTTCAGTTATTCTATCGTGTAATTGTTTTAGTAAAATTATTGTCCTTTGTTTAACAAATACACAAATGCCTCATGGTCTTTTAGGGCACTTTCTACTCATTGCTTTGTTCCATTCCCTAGAGATTTTCTCTAATTAAACCAAAGCAACAAGATTAGAGATTTAATTCCAGTTGGAATCCTTGGAATTTTTGTCTTAATGAAAGTTAATTGGATTTGACCCTTGTCATTAAAACCTATTTTTCTAGTGAAGAAAAAGTATCGCTTTGTCCTAAATTTCCTGAATCGAATTAGTTATAGAAGTCATCAAATATCGACACCGTCCAATGATAAATATTATATCCATTTGAAATCGTTACGCATTTTTAATGTTTAAACTTCGCCAAAACCATACTTTAATAAGGTAACCTACGGGTAAAGTCTATAAATGACGTTGAAGTTTATCTTCTGATCATAAAATCTTTATCAAGTTTTCTTAGTTGTGAATTTATCTTTGCTGAAGAAATCTTCCATTTTTCTTGGTGAAAAGAAAAGTTGGGACAGAGAGAGAGAGAGAGAGAGAGAGAGAGAGAGAGAGAGAGAGAGAGAGAGAGAGAGAGAGAGAGAGAGAGAAGTTACACCCGAGATCCACCATTTGTGATCTATATCAAATAAGTCAACCTGTAAAGAAGGCAAATTTAAGTGAATAATCTTCATTGGATTTTCCTATTCTTTTTAATGTTTTGTAAGACTGAAATTTCCACTTTTATTTCTAGCGGTATTTGCCAGAATTACTAGTTAGTTATTGAAGTAATTATTTCGTTAATCAGTTTCGTAGCAGAAAACTCGAGCAGTATGTTTAAGATTGATATTGAAGAAAATTAACCACTTTCACAGAGGCAATTATCAATAAACTCTCACCAATAGACTTAATTGTATTGACTCTAACAATCCCTAATTGTGCAATTACTGATCCAGCTTCATTGGTAATGATATTCGATTTAGAAACGAAACCGTTGGACCATTCATTTCAAAGTATTGTCAGTATAGAATTAATATTTGCTAATCTTTACTAAAGGATTTCTGGGGATGTATGACCTCATCTATGAGCGATTTGGCTTTGATTGTGTGGTCGCATTCAACATATTATTATTTCTATGAATATGACACTTTCATTGATACTATCACGTGACTCATGTCAGTCTTCCAACCCTTCCCATAAAACCCTATTCACCAGAAGGACGATCTCTCTACAGCCTCTTTCTTTAGTATTCCTCAAATGTCGTGTTCATCACATTTCTCATTTGATTTCATTCATGAGTAATTGGAAATATGACACACATTGATGGGAATACATACATAAATTACATGAAATCACATTAACACCAGGATACTTCAAATATACACTTTCAACTTGGAACATCGCTTCAGAACTAAATCTCTCTCTCTCTCTCTCTCTCTCTCTCTCTCTCTCTCTCTCTCTCTCTCTCTCTCTCTCTCTCTCTCTCTTCAGAGCGAACCCTTAATACACAATACAGTGGAAAGACCAAGGAAATGACTTCCTTGTGACCCACTTTTACCGTTGACTTTATAAGACTTTTGCAGTCCATTGCAACTGTTCACAGATGTGACAGTATATCGGCAATGGTGTTCTTTCTGTGACCAAAATGATTTTTACTAGTTCAATTCTTTTCTGTCATTTGTGTGTTCAATTTCATTTGCTTAATGGTGGTTGAGATGTTATCTCCCCCTATCGATAATCAGCACCAAGGCACCAGCCACCCGTTGAGATGCTACCGCTGAAGAGTTATGGGGTCTTTGACTGTCCAGACAGTGCTATATTGGATCCTTCTCTCCGGTTACGGTTCATTTTCCCTTTATCTACACATACAACGAATAGTCTGGTGTATTCTTTTTATATTCTCCTCTGTCCTCATACACCTGACAACACCGAGATTACCAAACAATTTCTTTTCATTCCAGGGGTTAACTACTGCACTGTAATTGTTCAGTGGATACTTTCCTCTTAAGGGTGAGGGTAGAAGAAACTCTAGCTATGGTTACCAGCTCTTCTAGGAGAAGGACACTCTAAAATCAAACCATTGTTCTCTAGTCTTGGGTAGTGCCATAGCCTCTGTACCATAGTCTTCCACTGTCTTGGAGTTAAGTTCTCTTGTTTGAGGGTACACTTGGGCTCATTATTCTATCTTATTTCTCTTCCTCTTGTTTTGTCAAGTTTTCATAATCTATAAAGGAAATAGTATTTTAATGTTGTTACTTTTCCTAAAATATTTTTAGTTTTCCTTATTTCCTTTCCTCACTGGGCTATTTTCCATGTTTGGGCACCCTGAGCTTATCGCATCCTGCTTTTCCAACTAGGATTATAGTTTTGCAAGTAATTATACATGGATGCATATATATATATATATATATATATATATATATATATATATATATATATATATATATATATATATATATATATATAGTAGATCTATATATAATATATATATATATATATATATATATATATATATATATATATATATATATATATATATATACAGTAGATCTATATATATAAGTGTATATTCAGTATATATATATATATATATATATATATATATATATATATATATATATATATATATATATATATATATATATGTGTGTGTGTGTGTGTATGTGTTTGTGTGTTTGTGTGTATGTGTGATTGTTTGTGTTATTGTGACTTTCTAATGTTGTTATAACCCATCAGAATCAACTTGTTACTTGCTTACGCCCACCATCGTGCCTAGATATTTCCACTGGGAAGACAATTGTCATGCACACTAATAGATTAAAAGATGATAAATTGCACAAATTTATTCGTCAAAATACTCTGAAGAAGAGGAAAGGATTTCTGAGAATTTTAGAGCAAAGTGATTATAAAATAAATGATTTCTTTTGGGCATTATTTTGAATATCCTTTTTTTAAACCTTATTAATACCACTTTATCGTATCTATTTCGATTCCTTGCATCTTTTTTCCCAAGTCAAACTCACTCCCCACCCATATCCCTCCTCCACACATCCCTCCATCTGACCCTCTGACTCCCCACACTCCTCCCCTATCCCCATCATTGGGAAGTTCTTGGTTCTCTTCATTAATTCCACCAATTCTCCTCTTATTAAATGGTGATCCATAGTATCTCAGAGGAGCTTCCCTCGCCTTCTCCTATGTATTAAATGTAACGCAAATTATTTTTATATGTTGACTCTCCTTCCTTTCCAGTAGTGATATTCCAGCAATCCATCTCACCATCCTCATTTCGGTTCTCTCCAACAGTCCTTCTCTTCTCTCTTAAAGAAGATAATTTGAAATTTGTGACTCGCAAACCACACTTGTAAGATAATAAAATCTATAAGATAAGTTATACGAAGTCTTTTCTGCAACAATGAATAAAACACAAAACTCAGAAAGTTAATTCAAACAGAAAGCGAGAAAAGTTGAAATATATTTTGCCTCCTAAAAAAGAAAACTTTCTTCAGTACCTCGTACATAAAAACTTTGACCAAAGAACTCTGAAAAAAAAAAAAAACATCCTATGCAGAAAGAATCCTTTGGGGAGGTTGAAGGAATCTGATTGATTGATGCTTGAGGATTTTGAAGTCCGACATTCGAAGAGTAGGAGACTGAAGGCGTTGGAAAGACCAAATTTTGGAAATTCTAATATTTTAGGCAAAAGAAAAGAAATTTTTGAATAAATTAAACCTTCCCAAAAATTCTCGTATCGTCTTTCCATTTCCTGTAGAAAAGGAGACCTTTATTCAGTCTATAGATGTGACGGAATTTATGAGAGAGGAGGAGACAGAGAGACAGACAGTCAGACAGAGAAAAAGAGCAAAACGGAAAAAAATGAACTTATAAAGCTAACTCGATTGTGGATAAGCGATGTCTAAATCAAATCAGTCAATCAAGGCAAAAGGAAAGAGATGGTAACAAGCATGTGTAGCCTTCACACGCGTACGCACGAACACACATACAATATCTAGTGTAAGTGGCCTTTTGTCCAGTCTGTCACAAGATTAGAAACACTTTAGATAAAATGCTGATCATTCATTAATAATAATGAGAGATTAAACAAGATCTTCATCTGAGGATATAAATCATTTGAATGCAGATTGGCCGTAATATTTCAACGTCAAATATTCATCTACAAATATTGGATTTCATGATTCATGATTCACACTCTCTAATTATCCAAACCTTTGATGAATAAATCTTTTTCAAATTTTCTTTGAAGTTAAATTTTCTCTCGTGTCAATAAAGTTAAAATGCTTTAAGTGTCAAATCATCCATTTTAAAAGCCATTAGATCTCAACGTACTTTTATTGATATTGGAGAATTAGCCATATTTCTCTTTTCTTTTCAATATTTACAAAAAACTCGTAAATGAAGCGAGGAATCTTTTGGGTAACCTTCATTTTGGTTTCATTCTTTTCGTATGATAATAATAATAATAATAATAATAATAATAATAATAATAATAATAATAATAATAATAATAATAATAATAATAACCTTACATTCTACGTCATATGCAGATGTTAGATTATTCAGAATTCATTTGAAAAATCCTGAGCGGTTCCTAATGTTTTTCCTAGAGATTTGCAGATTTGCTTTTGTCCCAGAAAACATGGAGAACGAATCCTTTTTAGAAAGTAACAGTCGTAGTACAGTAGTTGTTGATTTTGTAATAGTTGTAAATATTATGTTTGGTTTGATCCCCGTCTGTTTCCTTTGCGTGGGAAGAGATTAAAGATCCAACCAGCTGATACCGTTCGGATAACAACAAACTAAAGCCAAAGTCTGTGTAGATCATTAACAAGGAATGAGAGACCTGTGGTGGGGCAATAGATAATTCACGATTAAAGGCAATTCAACTTCCAGTTGAATAATGTTCATCATCACCTGTACCATAAAATGACAAATTTATAAACATTCATGAAGTTCAGCACATTATTTCTAGAGCCAACGTTGGTTTCATAAATTATATGACACCCACAAATCCATGACCCTTGTTGTAAAATAATTGTCACATCTGGGCTCTCGTTTATTCATAAATAATGGTTTATTTCGTAATGTAGTCTCCGAAACATAAGTAATGTATTGGTTGCTGGAATCTTGCACTAATTGGTTTAACAGATTTGTGGATCCGTTTTGCATCTTTATCATTTGCAGGAGGTTTGTTCATGTGTTCAAGGAACAGAAGGCGTTGCGAGACGCTTCTTAGAAAAGGGGTTAGTTATAGGAATCTATGAAATAGGACAGTATATAATTTCGCCTATAAATTATTAAAGAATAATAGAAGTGATAGATATTAATCTGTATTGAGCATACAATCTAATTACTGTTTTCCTGTCATGTTTAACAATAAGGATTTTTTCGCCATTTTTATATAATTAACCTTATTAAAATTTTCATTAACTTGATTGCATGATAAACACAATCAAAGCACAGGTCATAAGCATTGCATTCTGCGTTGAATGTTTATTTATAAATGATGAATAATTTGGCATTGCAAATTATTATTATGAGAACTGACCTATAAGAAGTCTGTGACTCATCACATTTGTTGACGTAGAGGCGAAGAATACTTGGCTAATAAGGCATAAAATCACCAAACGCCAAAGCAGAACTTCGAATGATAATTTCGTACTTTCAAATCAGGGGTCTGACAGACTGAAAATGAAACACTACCTTAATTACCAACTATGAATTCCATTGGATTTTCTAATAACTTCATTTACATCGATATTTGAAATTCCTTATATAGAACTGGCCTAGAATGCAACTATTAATTGCCATAGATTATAATTCTTATAGTTCATCGTAAAAGGCCAAAACAATCCAATGTGGAAAGCTATAATTAGGCAAAGATTTAGAAATAAGAAGAACATTCGAATGTGGCATTGCTGGATCTAAACAATAATTCTACTTTTGAATAATCAACTAGAAACAATGCTGGTAATACCATGACTAGTCCTCATGATCAGATAATGCACAATCTTAATCATTATGAGAAAGGATCGTTGTTCTTCAATATAATCTAAATAAGAAATTCAATTGCACGCCATATTGATTTTGCCTGATAGATACGATTTTCCCTATTAAATACATAGAGTAAATACAATGAAAATTCATTATTAAAAGTGATTAAGCATTTCTTGCACATTTGCAGGGTAATACATCGTGGTTACTCCTTGGTATAATTCCTCTTAAGGAAAATTCTCGATAATTTTGACTATAATTTCTCTAAACCCGTTTCCAACACCATCTGTTATTATTATTATTATTATTATTATTATTAAATGCTAAGCTACAACCCTAGTTGGAAAAGCGGGATGCTATAAGCCCAGGGGCTCTAACAGGGAAAATAGCCCAGTGAGGAAAGGAAATAAGGAAAAATAAGATATTTTATGAATAGTAACAATATTAAAATAAATATATCCTATTTAAACTATAAAAACTTTAACATAACAAGCGGAAGAGGAACTAGATAGAAAAGTGTGCACGAGTGTACCCTCGAGCAAGAGAACTCTAACCCAAACCAGTGTAAGACCATGGTACAGAGGCTATTGCACTCCCCAAGAATATAGAACAATGGTTTGATTTCGGAGTGTCCTTCTCCTAGAAGAGCTGCTTACCTTAGCTAAAGAGTCTCTTCTACCCTTACCAAGAGGAAAGTAGCCACTGAACAGTTACAGTGCAGTAGTTAACCCCTTGGGTGAAGAAGAATTGTTTGGCAATGTAAGTGTAGTCAGATGTATGAGGACAGAGGAGAATCTGTAAAGAATGGGCCAGACTATTCGGTGTCTTTTTAGGCAAAGGGATAGAACCGTAACCAGAGAGAAGGGTCCTATGTAGTACTGTCTGGCCAGTCAAAGGACCCCATAAATCACTAGCGGTAGTTGTCAACTAAGAGTTATTCATTTCTAATCTGTAGGGTCGGAATGCTTATAGACCATAGTAATGTTTGTCATATTCACGTAAGTTATTGTTTACTATTTGCAATTATGTTTTATTGGTATAACGTTTTCGTTTATACATATATTGTGTCATAAGTCATAAGGGTAATGACTTTTAAAGGCAGCTAGACTTTCTTTCTCCCCCGAGCCATTATAATGAATTCGCCCATTATAGACAAGATGAATACCCAACTACCATCAATAAACGATATAAGACAACAAAAAGAAAAAATAAACAGCCTTTATGATCTTGTATCCCGACAAATGAAATGTATATTAGGAAATAAGATAAGGCTGAGATACCAACAAGATTTAATTCGACATATTTTTCTGTGTTTGGAAGTCTTTTGCGGTTTCATAGGTTGGCACTCCTGACTGGTGGATGGCCACTGAAGAAGTCAGGTGGTGTGATGACGTCACAAGCAAAGAACGCGGACGACGAAATGGAAATTTTAAACACATAGCCTACTCTTTCAACTATTTCCATTGCCTCAATGAATATCAGTAGTTGAGGATGTTCTTCTTCCCACCTAAGCTAGGACCAGGGAAGGCAAGGCAATGCCTGTTTGTAACTGAGGAGGGAAATGAATGGAGAAGAAAGAGGACCGAAGAAATGATCACAAACAGAAGGGAGGAGGAGGGGAAGGAGTAAGAGAAGGAAGAGGAGGAGGAAGAGAAGTAAAAGGAAGAAGAGGGGGAGGAGAGGTATATTTTCTTATGGGTCTGACCGCATGTGTGTTCATTTCAAAGATAGGCGAAATGTAGTAACGAAAACGGGGTCTTGATTTGTCAATTTGAGAGGACAAGATTAAGGGCAGACTCAATGAAATGCTTTACCGGGTGAATGGAAAATTGTTTATGGACAAAATAAAAGATGTTTATGTACCTGAAATGGTCCCACTAAAAACACTTTTAAATTTGAATCTCTCTCTCTCTCTCTCTCTCTCTCTCTCTCTCTCCTCTCTCTCTCTCTCTCCTTGTTCAACCATTATGGGAAATTCCTGGGGGTTTATTTATATTACCTGGGAAATTACGATTATTCTGTTGATGATTTGGCGATATAAAACCGCAGGTGCCTTCATCAACTAGTGTTGTTTTCTGTAGTTTATATTTTCCCAATTTGTAAGTTGTCTTATTTAATGTTTGTGTGGTTTCATACGGTCCACTATCTGATGAAAAATTATGGTAATCCACAAAGTTTTTGATATAATGGGGGAAAATACATCTTGGTGGTAAATTAAGAGAGAGAGAGAGAGAGAGAGAGAGAGAGAGAGAGAGAGAGGCTTTGCAGGGTACGAGACACACAGGATAAAATGAGAAAAGGGGAATGTATGGATTAGAGAGTATTGGTTACAAGGGAAAAGAGAATAGATCTGACAATTGTACCATCGCCATATTTCAAAAAGTATCGAGAAGGAAAAAGGGAGAGATTTTGGATGGGATTTTAGAGGAAGATTTACGTCAGTTGTTTGAATACTTTATTATTATTATTATTATTATTATTATTATTATTATTATTATTATTATTATTATTATTATTATTATTTATTGTTGTTGTTGTTGTTGTTGTTGTTATCATTAGTGACACCTCTCTGTGCATGAGCAAGGATGTAATATTAATATAATATCAAAAGTAATATTAAAAACATTGCATGCTGTCAGTAAACTCTATCTGTGATTGGATGGATGATCAAGAGTCTGTAAAACTTAGCTTTCTGAAAGCCAATAGTATTGTTATCTCTCTCTTATCTTCAAAATCAAGGGTCTGACAAGTTTTCTGTCAATTTCATAACAGGTTTTTTACTTCCAGAGGGAACGTTACTGGCCTTGCTACACTCATTCAGGAGTTCTATTACTAGAGAAGATAAAAGGGACACAATGTAATTATATCCTTCTAGAAGCACTGTAAACGTTGTAGAGGTTGTCTGAACAAAGATCTGGCAGTTATATATTTGGTTATTCTACTTTTCTAATGTATTGTTTACCTAACCATTTCAATTCTAAACTAGAATACTTTGAGCCACTTTGTTTCTCCATCCAGTATTCCAGCTAGACTTTAGTAATGATTATTGATATGTCATTTAATCTTACTCTGTCAGAAGGAGTAAAGGTTTTTGGTACAGATTTAAGTATCTTTTTTGCAAGGAAAAGCTGAGGATTTTTAAAGTATTATCAACATTAAAGTGATGTTATTTTAGATAGAAATTATAATAACAACCAATAAGATATGATAAATGAGGGAGGAAATAATAAAACATTAAATGAATTTTCACAGTTAACTCTTAACATTAATTATTATTATTAGAGATTTGTATAGGTTAATAAAAAAGCACTTTCATCTAATCTTATGCTCCGTGGAGCATGATTATCATATTATTAATTGCAACGGTAATGATATCATTAATGACTTACGAATAAGTAAAACAACATCCTTTTTGGCAACTGAACATTCATTGGAGCGATAATAAGATAATATCTGATAAGCTGATAATAATGTTTCTGAATATTTCCTCAATATCATAGGTCGTTTTGATTCATACATATATCATATTTCTGACATATAATATTTGAACCCAATTTTCGCCAAAATGTTAACCCTTTTACCCCCTTTTTTAAGTAAAAGGGGGTTGGCAAGACCTGGTATATCAATTAACCATTTTTATATGCATATTTTGATATAAAAACATTAATCTACAACATTACATAAAAGGAAAACAATATTAATGTGTGTAATTATGTAATCTCTATTACTATTGCACATAATATATTCATGTGGACTAATTAAAGTAGCCAATCTGGAACACTCGGTTTCAGGCTATTATTTAACCAATCTATGTAACAGATATTATGATATCTGGAATCTGGAATACTTCTCATAGTCCTCCCGTATTTCCTTGGGGGGGGGGGGTTCATTTCTCGGGCAATCTTTCTCAATCAAAAGAAGGCTACACTGTCTCCATAGCCTTTGGATGCGTTTGATTCAAAGAAGAAGAAGAAGAAGAAGAAGAAGAAGAAGAAGAAGAAGAAGAAGAACTAGTTATCAGTCTTCGTTAACCATCCAGATGAGGTTAATGTTGCTTCCAAATACAGTATTTACTACATTGCTCGTTAGAAATAAACAGGAATTCATTAGTGTTTTGAATCATGAATCTCATTATACAAAATCCTCTTCCGCATAACATAAAAGTGACATCATAAATCCTACAGATTTAATTACTAGCGGAATCATTTACTGCAAAGAACAAACATTATGATCGCTTACTATTGAAATGAAAATAACATCACCCTTAAAAGACAACTTTAAAACTCCTGACCATTGTGTAGTGAGATGACGACAAAAATGTTCTTGTCTGTTCACAATTAATTAAGGACATGGAAGAAATACTTTGAAACCAATAGTCTTTTTTGCCTTCAAAGTTCATGTTGGTTTTATTATCAGAACTTTGGATGTTGGGATCCAATTATGAGCAATTATGATGTTGACGGAATATTCCGACATTCCAAAAGAATGGGAATTTTTTAGTCATAGCTTTTATTGGTAAATATGAGCGAATGATAAAAGATGTCATCCAAAGAAGTTGATGGGAATATCATCATCAACAACAA
>NC_090749.1:29810098-29815098 GCF_036898095.1 Palaemon carinicauda | reverse complement strand
TATATATATATATATATATATATATATATATATATATATATATATATATATATATATATATATATATAATTATGATGAGTGTTTAGGGCATTGTCCTGTTTGATAGTGCAATGTCACTGTCATTCATAATCAGCCCATTCATAAGCGTCCTTTAAACTTTCTGAAGGAAACAAATTTGATCACCAGAAACTTATTGCGAGGTCGAGTTTGGAAAATCATCTTTATCGAAAAACCGTCTGAAGTTTGATGAAGTTATTGTTCTTATTTATGGTTGGAAATTATCCGAAGTAACTTGAGATATGCAAAGAGAAGTTTGAAATGAGAGATTTGGAAGATGATCCTCATTTCCGTTGCTATTTTTCCATGTTGGAGTCCTTGGGCTTATAGCATCTGGCTTTTCCAACTAGGGTCATACCTTGGCTAATAATAATAATAATAATAATAATAATAATAATAATGAGAGAGAGACTTACTCGTACGTATCAGAAGGGTAAGGAAACTGGTAGGAGTCATCTTAGGTTTTTGCATTTAGAAAGCCACACCCTTAATCAACACAACACTCTTCTGTTGTATACACCATTGAGAGTACATGTGTGCCTCCAGCAATCATTGGTGGTCACCCACACAAGTATTGATCATAATGAATGTGGATGTGGGAGGCACCCATAGAAAAAAAAAAAGACATTCAGGGAATATAATGAATAGTATGTGAATAATGGTGAACACTCCAACAACTGCGTCATTATCCGAGTTGGATCTTCATGTTAAAAAAATATAATAGATAAAATCAAAAGTAAATAACTGTAACAAGTTCTGAACAGGTCATTAACTTCTCTTCAACTCTTCTGCTAAACCAATTGAAGTCCGAGAGAGAATTCATTAACGATTTTATTTAAATTTTTCAAACCTTTTTAATGGACGAAATGGAGGATGAAATGGTAATCTAAATAAGTAGAAAATAGAAAGATTTAATAAGAGATAAAATAATTGAAAGGATATTCTGCTGTAAAGTGAGTTTTGTTGAGACGAGAAATGTTAATGTTAATGTCTCTCTCTCTCTCTCTCTCTCCTCTCTCTCTCTCTCTCTCTCTCTCTCCTCTCATCTCTCTCTCTCTAAATGAACTTCCTTCATATGTAAGATAAGAATATTTGACCTAGGAATATCCTTTTTTATTCTTGAAATAAAGATAAAAATGTGGGAATCAACATTAATTCTCTTTTTTAGCGCCACTTTTCTCCTGAATAGAACCTCCTCCCTCTGCAATTGAATCAGGGGATTGGAGATTATCAACCCGCAAGAGAATGATGCTGAAAAGAGATAGCAGCAAATGATTCAAGTAATTTGCTTTGAAGAGAAAGTCTTGTAATCAGATAACCTTTGCAGTTAATCACATTTCCATAAATTATTCATTATTCTTTTCTGTTTCTAAACAATCAAAATCTTTTTCAATTTGTCAATTTTTTAGAATAAATCGTTGAAATTTTCAACCTGCATAACTGTTTTAAAACCATTTATTCATTAAAAATTCTCTTTGCGAAGTTAGAAATTACCTTGATTTATGTGTCACATTCTAATCTGGTTTGATGTTTTCTCGCGTGTAGTCCTCCCGTAAGAATCTAGTCCATTCGGACCTTGAATGAAATGTTAGTGTTCGTATTTTGGGGGAAAAAGTTTAACAGCAAAGCCAGTTACTAAAAGATTATATATCAACAAATGAGTTTTTATCTGAGTTATTAAAAAATTCCGATCTACAGACTATTTTACAGGTATCATAAATCCGTAAAAAATACTTAAAAAAGAGAGAGGAATTGAAAACGAAGATCTAATCAAACTGAGGAGTTTTAAAACTTAGTAAGAAAGGAATTAAATAAAAGACAAAGGAATGAAATTCTCAGATGAGTGGAAGGACTCTTGAGTTAATGCATGAAGAAATAAACAATAGTTCTTTAATAGATAGACTTCAAAGGACTGATGGCAGTGCAAACCTTTCTTCTGGAGATTCTATATAAGAGAGAACTTTCGTTCCAGGGCTGATCTGGTTATTTTCCACAGAGAGAGAGAGAGAGAGAGAGAGAGAGGAGAGAGAGAGAGAGGATAGGAGAGGAGAGAGAGAGAGAGAGAGAGAGATCAAAGCATGATAAAGATGAAATATATTATGCAGAGATGGCTAATCCAAACCCATTATGACTCTGTTTCTGATCTGAAAATTCTCCTCTGTTCGTTGCATCAAGTTCTCTCCAATATTCAGATCTGAGGGGAAGCAGAATTTATGTACATTTAGAATATTCAGTGATTTACGAGGGAAATCACTTTTACTGTAATTCTTTTCTCTCTCTCTCTCTCTCTCCTCTCTCTCTCTCTCTCTCTCTCTCTCTCTCTCTCTCTCTCTCTCTCTCTCTCTCTCTCTCTCTCTCTCTCTTTGTTTAACTTTTGGGTTTATATTTTGCCTATGAACTTCGCCATAGAAATACTGCTATCTTTTTTTTTATTGAAAAAAAGTCAGGGCAGAGCTATGTTGTAAAATAGTTACACCCGATCCATACATCGAAAGAAAAAGCAAATTAGAATTTTGGATATATTTCAAACTTGTCAGCCAATGATGAAGACAAAATGAAACGATTATTATAATTCATTATAATTATGATTATGATTTGCTCGGATCTGGTTTGAAACATTTGATTTATCAAAACATGAAAGTCAGATGTCTACTACAACCCTTTTTACATTTAAAGGGATTATGGAACTGGTGTGTTCATTAATAACTAACTGGTTCTCAATCTGAAACAAATGCTGGGAAATTTGTCTACGAATGATGGGGAATTTGTCCCTCTATGCACTGCAGAAGAATCACACCAGAATCTGGGCATTGAATCTTTGAAAACTGATTCATGAAACGGCACAAAGAATCGTCAAAATCAGACCAGGAGAGATTCTGTGAATTAATTGTGCAATTTCGCTTGTAGATCTAATTGTGAATTTGACAATGCCTTTGGAAGCGTTGTTAACGAGGCGATGCATTCAAAACGGAACTTGTTCTGTTCACGAAAAAAAACTCAAAACGACCAAGTCCAGTTCAATTTCCAAGCAGAAATAAAATCGGGTTTAATAGAATAGCTTGATAGGATTTTGGTAATTTGTTTTCTTTTGAATTCAACATGTGACAAAGAAGAAAGTTTTTACTTAAATGTTTGATGAGTATTTTCTTTATCAATAAAACTGGAACAGTATTTTACTCTGAGAAATATTTTTTATTATCTTGATCATCATCATTATCAAAGAAGGCTTATCTAGAAATATCAGCGCATAGACAAACACCTTCTGAGTTTGCAACGGAAGCAAACATCACGAAAATCTCCAGTATCACTCTGGTCGACCATCTCCTCAGTAAAATATTATTGTCTTGTTTTGCAAGATATTTAGCTTTACATACACACACACACACACACACACACACACATACACACACACCACACACACACACACACATATATATATATATATATATATATATATATATATATATATATATATATATATATATATGTGTGTGTGTGTGTGTGTGTGTGTGTGTATATATGCCCTTTTCGTGTCCATTCATTTGAACGAAATCAGGTTGAGAGATGTCACGTTCGCCGAAGTCCTTTTTAGCGAACTTACATTTTGTGCATTTTGAGCGATGCTCATTAAGCGATGTCAGTTTGAACGAACTTTGGACAGTTTTTTCACAAGATGAAATTGAGCAAGTCTATTTGAATGAGGTCAAATTGTGGAATATGATGAATATATATATATATATATATATATATATATATATATATATATATATATATATATATATATATATATATATATATATAGTTGTGTTAGTATCTATTTGTAATGGTAAAAAAATTGTAGGCCTACATTTTATTACTACCCAGTGAATGCTTTTGAAAGTGTTATCTATTGGTCTGTTATTTTGTTTGTTATGATAACAATAAAAGACTGAAGGGTTTGCTTCGTACTGAAGGGGTTTTTTGTCTCTTCTAATCAATGTTTTTATTATGGAAATGATATATTAAAAAAACTTTCATATATTAACATTGCATTGCCAAAAATTTTATTTTTTTCCTAATTCATTAACACTCATTTTTCTTCGAGATAATAACATCCTTATTTAAAGACTCCTTTTCGAAAATAGACGTCCTTTATTTATCTGGGAGAATGGAACACCCAAGAAACATCCAGTCTACTCACTATCTTCAACATCTTTTCCTGTGAGAAGTCTCGAGATGAGATGTCGTCCTTGAAGGTCCCACAACCAACTGATAAGAAGAAGAACTGCAAAGGAAAGATTTGTTTCTGCATCTGATTTATCACAGAAATCAGGGGAAAGACTTCTTCTCCTATTCACCGTACTCAGGCTCTCATGAGATTCATGAGGAGGATAAATTTTTGATTGAGATTCAATTAAAATTCATATGTTTTACTTCATTGACTTTTGAAACTTATTTTGGGGGATATTAAATTTCTTTGTTCGTTTTTGCTCGAGTCACTTTTATTTCCGAAATAACTTTTGTTAGTTTTCATTTTAGCTTCATATGGATGATAACTTTGAAGTGAAGGAAGACGGCTGTTTGCACTCTGAAAAAAAAAAATCCCTTAATTTTCCCGTAGAGAATTGCAGAGAATTTCCCTGGGAAATATTCTTATAATGGCACCCCCGTTTCTCTCTCTCTCTCCTCTCCTCTCTCTCTCCTCTCTCTCTCTCTCTCTCCTCTCTCTCTCTCTCTCTCTCTCTCTCTCTCTCTCTCATTCACAAACTTGATTTAACTACAATCTCTTAAAACTTTTTAGTCTTTACATTTCACCCGATGTGTCATCATCAGGAATTGCGAATACAAATTCTCTCTTTCCCATTTCCATCATAGATTCGATTTTCGTCTCTCGTTTTATGGAGTTTCGGTTCTTGCATAATCAAATCGTTAGTCTCAATTGTAAAGTATATGCATCCTGCAGA
>NC_090749.1:29797598-29805098 GCF_036898095.1 Palaemon carinicauda | reverse complement strand
GATGAACCAGTGATCTAATTATCTTCCTTTGTTACGGTCATTTGTCTAGTTTCTTTTGTTCACTAAGTTTATGACACAATAAAGCAGTTTCTCTCTCGTGTTACTCTGTTAGAAGAATGGTGAGATAAAGAATCCATTTCATCAGTACTTTATCTGATATATTTCATATCGTATCTCCAAACAAAATTTCGATATTAGAAATGATGAAACTATCGTTTGGAGGACCTTCCTGCAAAGTAAAAAGATCCCAAGAGATATCCTGATAAGGATTAACATTCTGTTGATACTCTGTTAGAAGAATGGTGAAATAAAATATTCATTTCATTGGTAATTTATTTCATATATTTTATCGTAACTCAAAACATAAAATTGGTGTTATGAAGAATGAAACTAACGTTTGAAGGACCTCCATGCAAAGTAAAATGATTCTTCTGATAGAGAAGTAAAATTACAATATTGGCAGACAAAAGATCCAGGTCAAATGATAATGAATTTAACCATTTCTAAAGGGAAGAGAGCACCTCTCTCTCTCTCTCTCTCTCTCTCTCTCTCTCTCTCTCTCTCTCTCTCTCTCTCTCTCTCTCTCTCTCTCTCTCTCTCTACGTGTATACATATGCATCCATAACCTAAGAGAATGGAAAACTTTGATGCATCAATTGAAGTCGAGTGCATGCAATCTTATGGCCTTAAGATGTTGTTGTTCTTCAGGAAGAGATTTTGTCAACCTTCTGTTTTGCAACGTTGAGCTAACCTCTGGAGACAGGTTTTTTTTTATGCAGTTTTATTTATAATAACAACTGGATGATATAAAAAATGCTATGATTAATTCCAGCAAATCCTATAGCTCCCACAGTATCATTAAATGTCATCACAAGTTTGCTAACACCAAACCAATCACTAATCTAAGGGTGATGCAACATGGCCACGATCAGTCATTCTCTGTCTGTCATGCGTGAATTAGTGCTTCCTTATCTATAAAGGAAATTAAGTCATCTGGTCCTTAAACAAAAAAAAAAAAAAAAAAAAGATACAGATAAACAGAATTAGAGTAATCATCCTATCAAAATAAATAAGTTGTATCTTCAACATGTATTTGATATTTTTACTGACTGATTAATGAATTGCATTACGAAAACTGGTGGATGGATTGAAGGATGTAATGTTCACCAATGAATGTCGTTTGTGATAAGGAAATGAACGAGATAATTCAAAGAGAGAAACTAATGAGGCTTCGTTACCTTCATGGGGAACAATATGCTCATTTGGGATCTGATAATCCAATGGGGATTATCGGACTTGATAAAGAGAGAGAGAGAGAGAGAGAGAGAGAGAGAGAGAGAGAGAGAGAGAGAGAGAGAGAGAGAGAGAGATAAAAGTTAAAAGGGTAAACACAATATATGAAACTTTAAATTACTTCCAATTCAGATTTCTTTAATGCTAACTGTATGGTATATGCAAAGGGCATGTATTATATAATACTCTTATTATATCAGTTATATATCATACTTGAAAAGAAATAAGCTGAATAAAATGGTGAAATATGAACGTGGATCCGATTATACATACATACATACTGTGATTCATATAACACAGACACATACAATCAATGATCATCTCTCTCTCTCTCTCTCTCTCTCTCTCTCTCTCTCTCTCTCTCTCTCTCTCTCTCTCTCTCTCTCTTATTAGAAAACTATCTATCACAACACGTTTTAGGCATAATCAAGATTAGCGTTATAGAGCTCTTGATAATGTTGTTTTCGACGAAAGTATCAGTATGCTTTGTATATGAGGACTGAGGGAAATCTGTAAGAAATACTTTTTTCTGCGGACAAATATTGTACAAGGCCAATGCATTGCTTACTTTTCCCAGGGTAACTGATAAGAAAAGATAGATTTTTCCTAAGCACTTATCATTAATTATGTTTTTCATACAGATTCAGCATGAAATATAATGGCATGCAACAGAAGTTGCTTGATTTAGTTTGAGTAACCTGAGGTCAGAGTTAGCGAGACACTTACATCCGCTGACAGACTGACTGACCCCATGATTCACGGGATCAAAGTCTTCCAAAGAACAGCGTGGGAAGAGAAGAAGGAAGAAATGGAAACATAACACAAGATTGCTTTTTGAGAATTTATTTAATGTAGTCAAGAATTTTTTTATTTCATAGAAACAATTTCCAATGGGGCAATAATCCATTTAATGCTGATATAGACTCTCAATAACCACATCGGAAAACCCTATTGCCCATAAAACCTTCATTAAGGATTCTTATTTCTATGGTATCAACGGGGTAAAAAAAAAAAAAAGTTTTCTAAGAGATGCTGCATCAAGGATGAGAGCTAAATGCAGAAAACTTCCATAATATCTGGCTTTGGATATAAGGACCAAGAACCCTTGGCTGTTGCTCTTCTTGCCACGAGTGAGATCTTAGCTTTTCCAACAGTTCTCTGTGTGTGTGAGTGTGAGTGTGAGTGTGAGTGTGTGTGTGTGTGTGTATGTGCGTTTGTGTGTGTATAACTCCAAGAAATCATCATACCTTAGTTATTTTTAATACTTAAACCTAAATCATATATTAGATCTTTGTTATTCTTGTTCAGCAACTGACTTCAAATGTTGATAATCGCCTTTGCCTTTATTGTTGAGAAAAAAAAGTGACTGGTGACTTCCTATTCATAAGAGATAGAATGGGATAAGGAAAGTGATCAAAACAATCATATGTTTTAAGGCGATGAGAAACGTGATAGACAAAAATGCCACTAATAATAATAATAATAATAATAATAATAATAATAATAATAATAATAATAATAATAATAATAATAGCAGCAAATGATTCCACTTTCTCAAGGAAACGGTTAACTTGACTACAGAGATTATGACAACACAACTGCAACATCCTTCAAGACTCAAACCTACTGTAAATTCTATCAGGGTGTTATTTCCAAAAGTAAAAATACTGTGAGGTTGAGAGTACCATTGTTAAATCTGGTATTGGCAAAGAAAGGGACGTTTTTCTTCACATAGTCTATCTCCTAATCCGAGACAGGTCTTGTTTAAGTGGAAGTGCCCACAAAACTGAGGACTTCCAGATGGTTCGTTGTTGTGGTAGAGATTTGGGTCGACCTTTTCACCTGAAGAAAGCCACGTCTCATTGTAGATTCCCACGTAAGCGGCTTCGTTGTAATCATCATTATCTAAAATTAGAAATGAGAGAGGAAAGAGGAGCGAATTTCTTTAAGATATACTTGAATACACATACATATATGTATGTATGTATACAAACACACACATACACATACACACACACACACACACACACACACACACACATATATATATATATATATATATATATATATATATATATATATATATATATATATATATATATATATATATGAACTGATCATGATCGTGGTGGCTATGACAGCAATTTTCAAGTACCAACGATCTTTTCCTTTGTGGTTGACACTTGCAAAAAGTGTTTCAGGTCAGCATGTTATAGGCGCCACTAGATCCTCTCCCGATTGATTCTTATGAAACTTTCAGCTCAAATAACCAATCACAACCAGGCATCAGTACGTTGGTGATGTGGACCCTGGAGTAAAGGACTCAAGCCTCAAGGGCTTCTTGATAGGCCCATGGAGTGTTTATTGAAGGGCAGGTGTCAAGCATGTGTGCCGAACTGAGTACCCTTTTTCTGAGGGCATTTTCTTGATAACATAATGTAATCATAATCAATGGCACCTTTGTAAACTTGAGAGAATGTGTGTAAAACAATCCCCTTAGATATTATTTTTCTGAGGGCATTTTATTAATAACAAAATGTAATTATAATCATGGGTGGCTTGTAAACATAAGAGAACATAGTCTGTGTAAAACGATCCCCTCGGGTACTATTTTTGAATTATATCCTACTCTATTTGTGTTTCCTAAATTGATTGAACCCCAATACCACACAGATCGGGTCATATTAAATGGTGTCAGCTGTGTAGGGTTGTTATGAAATAACGTCTGTGCTAAGTGATTTTAGCCAACATACATTTTAGTGTCAAAAAGAAGAAATCATGGTCAACCCAGGAGGGTTGACGTCGAGAGGTGACAACACAAAGAGGGGTTATTTGAATCCTGTCGCTCTAAGAGGCCCGGTACTCAATGAGCTGAACTCTGAAATGGGCACGGCCACGCCTATGCATACAGTTTTGAAGGAGGTTAAGAGACTACAAGGCTTCTTTCCCTTGGAGCCATTGGGCGATTGTGAGACAGCAATGTCTTCCTTGTCAGTAATTGACTAGGAACCCCCTATGAAAAAAGCAATGTTAGTGCGTGAACTCCAGGTACCAACTACTCCAATTCTCAAGTCCAACGACTCCCGTCCCACAGAAGGATACTTTTCGATTGAAGCCTTCTTGGGCCTTGTTAAATTTGCTACTGAAGGATGGTCCGACCGACATTGGATTATACAAACCAACCTGAAGAGAACTGGGGTGGCGGATGGGCAGTTAGTAGATTGAAGGGATCAGCTAAGGAAATGGGAATCTTATAGGAATAAACTTCTGCCAGGTTTTGGCATCTCTGAAAATGAGCAAATGGCCCTATGGTAGAGATACCAGCCGACATTGTGGCAAGGAGAACCACTTTCATATTTTGTTGAATGGATATCTACAGACTTTGATAACTTTGCTCCGGAAGGATGTAAGAACCTGGAGTGGTGAGAACCGTGCTGCAAATGGAAACAGATGGAAATGGTCCCCATGTCAGTTACATCTATCCTACAATTTCCTGGGCAGTCCTTGAAAGCTGCAATTCCCACCGTACTTCTAGGAGTATTCAGAGAACAACAGGTAGGGGGAGGAGTGAGCAATTTTCCACCACACATGATTGCAGCGACCCAACCATCGAGGCAACCTGGCACCCAACCGGCTTCGACCTCCTCCCGTAGGCCGTATCAGTGGACCTTGAAGAAACAGAGGTCCGAGAAGTGGAAATGTGGCGGTTGGCAGTTCTATGATCTGTAGGGGAAGGGGACACATATAGGCTCGATGCACCTTCGACGATCAGCGGCGGTGTTTTAGATGTAATACCACAGACCATCATCTGAATAGCTATCCAAAAAATAGTGTCGGCACAAGAAACTCCTTCCATGCTGCAACAACAAGAGGAAGGGGAAGATGATGCGGAGAGTTATGAGGTTCTTTGACTGGCCAGACAGTACTACATTAGATCCTTCTCTCTGGTTACGGTTCACTTTCCCTTTGCGTACACATACACTGAATAGTCTGGCCTATTCTTTATAGATTCTCCTCTGTCCTCATACTCCGACAACACTGATACTACTCAACAATTATTCTTTACCCAAGGGGTTAACTACAGCAATGTAATTGTTCAGTGGCCACTATCCTCTTGGTAAGGGTAGAAGAGACTCTTTAGCTATGGTAAGCAGCTCTTCTAGGAGAGGGATGCTACAAAATCAAACCATTGTTCTCTAGTCTTGGATAGTACCATAACCTCAGTACCATGATCTTCCACTTTCTTGGGTAAGAGTTCTCTTGCTTGGGGGTACACCTGGGAACACTATCCTATCTTATTTCTCTTCCTATAGTTTTTTTTTAAGTTCTTATAATCTATATAGGCAATATTTACTTTAATGTTGTTACTGTTATCAAAATATTTTATTTTCCTTGCTTCCTTTCCTCACTGGGCTATTTTCCTTGTTGGAGCTCCTTGGCTTATAGTATCCTGCTTTTCCAACTAGGGTTGTAGCTTGGCAAGTAATAATGATAATAATAAGAGGGGCCAGGGGCTCTTCGGTGCTCACCGCCGACCCACCAGTGTCTTTTTTGCTGTCGCAAGCGAACATAATTCAAGGTCGCACACTGACTTCATGTCTAAATAGAACCACTTGGTACTTATATTCATGAAGGGAATTTTGACCTTTCCTTCGGTGATGGTGATGACTCCTGGGGACATATAATCTTGTCAATTTCCATGTGGTTTTACATAGACTAGGTAGCCTTCGAGCATTTCTTGTGCGAGTGCCACTGACAGGGAGTAGAGGGTGAAGTGAGGAACTGATTCACCTGTCTTCATGCCCGCAGGAACCAGCCCCAGTACTCCATTAGTAGTAAGGGCGATCCTATCTTGAGATTGTCTTTCTCTCATCACGGGTATCTCTGTCTCTTACCCTGGTCCCACTTTCCACCTCTCTTCTAGCCCCTTCTTGATGAAATCAATCCCAAGAATAATGGGAATATCCCCCATATTTAATGTCGAGAGGGAACAAAAGGCGTGAGTCACTTCTTGACCCTGAAGGTTGAATCGTTTTTTGACGATAAATGGGGTCAGTTTGTGACGACCAGCCAAGTTCAACACCAGGCACTCCTTCGATATTTGGATGGCATCCGTCAACCGTTGCTCTTCCATAAGGGATCCGTTGGCTCCTGAATCAAGCATTCCTACTCTCATGAGTTGGAGGGAAGGTGAAGGACAGCTGCTCTACCCTACTAACGCCCTTCGTTAGGCACTCACTGGGAGAGCTCTCTCGCTGAAAAGGATTTATCCCTTACTGCTAATTGGGGAACTGACTGGCTTACCCTGATTCTGGGCTGTGTAGTGCTGGCTGACTCCTTCGCAGTTCCGTGTGCGGTCCTAGCAGGTCTGACAGACGGCCTGATGGACCCTTCATCCCCTTCCTGCGCCATCTTCCCCTTCCTCTCATTGGTACAGCAAGGAAGGGGTCTCTTGTGCTAACGCTGTTTTTTGGACAGCTGTTCAGAAGATGGTCTGTGGCATGGCATCCAAAACACTGCCATTGATCGTCGTAGGGGCATCAAACTCGTATGTGCTCCCTTCCCCCTCAGTCCAAACAACTGCCAACTGCCACATTTCCACTTCTCGGACCTCTGCCTCTTGGAGGTCCACTGCAAAGGCCACCTCACCCTTGGTTGATAGTCGAAGCCAGGTGGGTGCCAGGCTGCCTCAGAGGTTGGGTTGCTGCTTTCATGAATGGCGGAAAATTTTTCACCCCAACCCTTGCCTTTTGTTCTCTGAATACTCTCAGCACTTCCTGTACGGTGGGAATGGTAGCCTTCAAGGACTGTCCAATAACTTGTAGGGTAGTTTTCGTTTGCGGTACTGTTTCTCGCCGCTCCAGGTTCTTACATTCTTCCGGAGCAAAGTTAAAAAAGTCTGTAGATATCCATTCAACGAATTATGAAAGTGATTCTCCTGCCCACAAGGTCAGTTGGTATCTCTGCGATAGGGTCATCTTCTCTTTTCAGAGAGGGCAAAACGTTGCAGGAGTTCATTCTTTTATGACTCCCAATCACTTGGTCGATCCCTCCAGTCTACTAGCAGGCCAGTCGCCGCCAGAGTTATCTTCTGGTTGGTCTGTATAATCAAAGAACCCGAAGAAGGCCTTAATTGAAAATATCCCTCCGCAGGACAGGAATCGTTGAACTCAAGAATGGGAGTAATTGGTACTGAGAGTTCACTCA
>NC_090749.1:29782598-29790098 GCF_036898095.1 Palaemon carinicauda | reverse complement strand
AAATTACAAAACATGATAAACAGAGGGGGAAGAGTGATAAAAAGTTTCCCACCTAAAGAAAGAATAACTCGTATAAGAATTGATTTACTACTTAAGAAAATACAAAACAATATTAAAGAGGAGTAAGACCGATAAAATGTGTCCCAGCTAGAGAAAGGAACACTCCTATACTGATTGAACATGATAAACAGATGATCAAGGCTGATAAAAGGTGGCCCACCTAGAGAAAGGATCACTCCTATACAAATTGATTGACTACTTGAGAAAATACAATATATAATAAACAAAGGATCAAGACTGAGAAAAGGTGTCTCACCCTGAGAAAGGATCACTCCTATACTAATTGATTTACTATTTGAAAGATTAAAAAAACATAGTAAGAAGAGGAGCAAGACTGAAAAAAGGTGTTCCACCAAGAGAAAGGATCACTCCTATACTAATTCATTCACTACTTGAGAAATTACAAAACATAATAAACCTAGGAGCAAGACTGATAAAATATGTCCCACCTAGAGAAAGCATCACTCCTATACTAATTGATATACTACGTGAGGAATCACAAAATATAATAAACAGAGGAACAAGACTGATAAAATTTGTCCCAATTAGGGAAAGGTTCACTCTTATACTAATTGACTTAATACTTGATGAATTACAAAACATAATAAACAGAGGAGCAACACTGATAAAAGGTGTCCAAAGTAGAGAAAGGATCACTCCTATATTAATTGATTTACTACTTGAGAAATTTTAAAACATAATAAACAGAAGAGCGAGACTGATAAAAGGTGTCACACCTATAGAAAGGATCACTAGTATACTGATCGATTTACTACTTGAGAAATCATAAAACATAAGAAACAGAGGAGGAAGACTGATAAAATTGTCCCACCAAGAGAAAGGATCACTCTTACACTAATTGATTTACTACTTGAGAAATTACAAAACATAATAAACACACGAGCTAGACTGAAAAAATGCTTCCCAACTAGAGAGAGGATCACCCCTATACTAATCCATTTATTACTTGGGAAATCATAATACATAATGAACAGAGGAGCAAGACTGATACAAGATGTCCCAACTAGAGAAAGGATCACCCCTATACTAATTGATTTACTACTTGAAAAATTACGAAACATAGTAAACAGGAGCAAGACTGATAAAATGTGTCCCAACTAGAGAAAGGATCACCCCTATACTAATCGATTTACTACTTGAAAAATCACAAAATATACTAAACAGAGGAGCAAGTCTGATAAAAGGTGTCCCACCTAGAGAAAGGATTACTCCTATACTTATTGATTTACTACTTGAGAAATTACAAAACATAATAAACAGAGGAGCAAGACTGATAATGTTTTTCCAACTAAAAAAGGATCACTCTTATTCTAATTGATTTACTAATTGAGAATTTAAAAAAACATAATAAATAGAGGAGCACGAGTGATAAATATCCCACCTTGAGAAAGGATCACTCTTATTGTAATTGATTTACTACTTGAAAAATTACACAACCTAATAAACCGAGGAGCAAGACTGATAGAATATGACCCACCCAAAGAAAGGATAAGTCCTAAACTAATTGATATAGTACTTTAGCGACCCCGAGCGTAAAAAAAAACAGGTTTTTCTCACGTGACTCACCCCCGTGACTGAATTTGTGGGTGATCGACCTGCAGGAGGTGTCTCCCCTACACGCTCTAGTAGTGTCCAGATGTGCATTGCTGTAGCTGTACTCCTTCCCCGATTTCTGAGACGTGTCGGGGTCGAGCGCGACCGAGTTTACCCTTCTAAGGTAGTTTGCATAATTATCAAAGTTATTACCTATTATGAAATTGTCGTAGAATGGTGCAACTTGTATAGGTTATCAGTTGTGGAAAGTCTTGGTGGATTGTTTGGCTACCATGTGCATGATTTTTTTTTAGTTAAAATGTCGTTCATCACCATGAGGACCATTTTACCGCGAGTGCCCCTTTTTCATTTTTTTTTCATTTTTTTGCCAAGTCATTTTTCCGTAAGATATTGCCAAATAGTGTCGTAAAACTTTTGCTTGTTTAGTGTTGGAAAGTGTGTCTAGATGATCTGGCTACCCATGCATGACTTTGTTTTTGTCAGATACGACGTAGTTATTGGTATATTGGGTATTTAACTGCGGTTACCAATTTCTGTTTTTTTTCAATATTTGTAAAAATTACTACGTAGTAAGGAATAGCCGTATATTATTCATTTTTTTTTTTCATGTTTATGTGTTAGAAAGTGTGCCTTGATGGTTGGGCTAACACGTGCATGTCTTTTTTTTTATCTGAGATGCCGTATATTAGAATGTCGGGCATTTTACCGCGAGTGCCCCTTTTTCATTTTTTTTTCATTTTTTTGCCAAGTCATTTTTCCGTAAGATATTGCGAAATAATGTTGTAAAACTTTTGCTTTTTTAGTGTTGGAAAGTGTGTCTAGATGATCTGGCTACCCATGCGTGATTTTGTTTTTGTCAGATACGACGTAGTTATTGGTATATTGGGTATTTAACTGCGGTTGCCAATTTCTGTTTTTTTTTCAATATTTGTAAAAATTTACTACGTAGTAAGGAATTGCCGTATATTATTGATTTTTTTTTCATGTTTATGTGTTAGAAAGTGTGCCTTGATGGTTGGGCTAACACGTGCATGTCTTTTTTTTATCTGAGATGCCGTATATTAGAATGTTGGGCATTTTTCCGCGAGTGCCCCTTTTTATTTGTTTTGTATTTTTTTGCTTAGTCATGTTACCGTAAGGAATTGGCAAGTAGTGTCGCAAAACTTATATTTTTATAGTGTTGGAAAGTGTTTCTAGATGATCTGGCTACCCATGCCTATTTTTTTTTTAGCCAGATATGGCGTATATATAAGTATGTGTTCGATTTTCCTGTGATTGCCATTTTTTCGTTTTTTCCCATTTCTTTCAAAATTACTACGTACTAAGGAACTATCACAGAGTAATGATTCATTTATATGTTTATTTGTCGGAAAATGTGCCTTGAGGGTTTCCCTAGCACGTGGCTGAAATTTTTTTTTTCTGAAATGCCGTATATTAGAATGGCCATTTTTCCACGAGTGCCCCTTTTTATTTGTTTTGCATTTTTTTGCTTAGTCATGTTACCGTAAGGAATTGGCAAGTAGTGTCGCAAAACTTATAATTTTATAGTGTTGGAAAGTGTTTCTAGATGATCTGGCTACCCATGCCTATCTTTTTTTTTTAGCCAGATATGGCGTATATATAGGTATGTGTTCGATTTTCCTGTGATTGCCATTTTTTCGTTTTTTCCCATTTCTTTCAAAATTACTACGTACTAAGGAACTATCACAGAGTAATGATTCATTTAGATGTTTATTTGTCGGAAAATGTGCCTTGATGGTTTGCCTAGCACGTGGCTGAATTTTTTTTTTTCTGAAATGCCGTATATTAGAATGTTAGCCATTTTTCCGCGAGTGCCCCTTTTTATTTGTTTTGCATTTTTTTGCTTAGTCATGTTACCGTAAGGAATTGGCAAGTAGTGTCGCAAAACTTATATTTTTATAGTGTTGGAAAGTGTTTCTAGATGATCTGGCTACCCATGCCTATCTTTTTTTTAGCCAGATATGGCGTATATATAGGTACGTGTTCGATTTTTCGGTGATTGCCATTTTTTCGTTTTTTCCCAATTCTTTCAAAATTACTACGTACTAAGGAACTATCACAGAGTAATGATTCCTCTAGATGTTTATTTGTCGGAAAATTTTGTTTACTTTTTTTTTGATTGAATATCATCAAATTTTATTAGCTAAAATATTATATTGTTTTACATTTTTTTTTTTCGATTTTATTTCCCTTCAAAAAAATTTTTTTGGGTCAGAATTTTAATTTTATAGTCGTAAAATAATCGACAATTATCCAGCAACCCACCATACAATTTTTATGCATATCCAATAATAATTAGATTAGTAAATAACACCTTGAAATTGACATACCCTTCCTACATTTCAAGTGGCAGATTAGGGAGTCTGAGTCAGTGTGGTTGGCGGCCATTTTGTGGACATATCCGAAGCGTAAGCTGCCCTCTCTATATATATTCTTGTTCCCTATAGAATTTGTGATATTTTAGTATATTTTTACCTGCATAAATATCATATAATATATTAAATATATGTATTTTTTTACGAAATTTCTAAGTACTCAAAAAATTACCTTTAGATATGGCCCCTGATATAAATGTAATTTACAAAATAATGAAGATTTTTTTACATATTTCTATTTTAGGATAACATATGTTTATTCCCTAAAAAAATTAGCCACTTCCTATTTCATTTGGGTACCCAAAAAAATTCATGAAATTAGGACAAATTTTTTTGGCCAAAAAAAGTTACCCTTTTTTTTCTCATTTCAGATCTTCACCTCCATGGGTCTGACTTCATCCAAAATACATCAAGATGTGTCCTATAAATTCAAGAATCAATTCCTAAAAGGATTTGTGTATATATGTATAAACTTTTTTTTATGAATTTTTATGTCAGGTCTTTTTTTTTTCTACTTAACTTTTTTAAAATATTTATAATAAATAGTTTTTCTGCAGATGAGTAGTATTTATCTTTACAATTGTTTTAAGCATTCATTGAAGTTTTTTTTGGCAAAAGAAAAAAGGAGGTTACTGCAAAAACTGATTTTTCAAGAATTTTTTTTGGCGTCGGGGTCGTTCGCGTCCGAGTATACCCTTAAAGGGGTGTCCGAGGAGCGTACCTATCCAGGGTTATAACATATACTAAAGTAGTATAGTTTTCATGACCTTCCCATAGAGCTCATAATTACTTATGTATCTCAGACATAGATGTTTTAACACAGGTAATCACTAAAGATGTCTGAGTGACTGAATGAAGGACGTTGCTAAGGTAGGAAATTAGGATTTAACCCTGGATAGGTACTGTGGGTCGTCCGCGACCCCGAGCGTCAAAAAAAAACAGGTTTTTCTCACGTGACTCACCCCCGAGACTGAATTTGTGGGTGATCGACCTGCAGTAGGTGTCTCCCCTACACGCTCTAGTAGTGTCCAGATGTGCATTGCTGTAGCTGTACTCCTTCCCCGATTTCTGAGACGTGTCGGGGTCGAGCGCGACCGAGTTTACCCTTCTAAGGTAATTTGCATAATTATCAAAGTTATTACGCATTATGAAATTGTCGTAGAATGGTGCAACTTGTATAGGTTATCAGTTGTGGAAAGTCTTGGTGGATTGTTTGGCTACCATGTGCATGATTTTTTTTTTAGTTGAAATGTCGTTCATCACCACGAGGACCATTTTACCGCGAGTGCCCCTTTTTAATTTTTTATCATTTTTTTGCCAAGTCATTTTTCCGTAAGATATTGCCGAATAGTGTCGTAAAACTTTTGCTTTTTTAGTGTTGGAAAGTGTGTCTAGATGATCTGGCTACCCATACGTGACTTTGTTTTTGTTAGATACGACGTAGTTATTGGTATATTGGGTATTTAACGGCGGTTGTCAATTTCTGTTTTTTTCCAATATTTGTAAAAATTTACTACGTAGTAAGGAATTGCCGTATATTATTGATTTTTTTTCATGTTTATGTGTTAGAAAGTGTGCCTTGATAGTTGGGCTAACACGTGCATGTCTTTTTTTTTATCTGAGATGCCGTATATTAGAATGTTGGGCATTTTACCGCGAGTGCCCCTTTTTCATTTTTTTTCATTTTTTTGCCAAGTCATTTTTCCGTAAGATATTGCCAAATAGTGTCGTAAAACTTTTGCTTTTATAGTGTTGGAAAGTATGTCTAGATGATCTGGCTACCCATGCGTGACTTTGTTTTTGTCAGATACGACGTAGTTATTGGTATATTGGGTATTTAACTGCGATTGCCAATTCCTGTTTTATTTTTCAATATTTGTAAAAATTTACTACGTAGTAAGGAATTGCTTTATATTAATGATTTTCTTTTTCATGTTTATGTGTTTGAAAGTGTGCCTTGATGGTTGGGCTAACACGTGCATGTCTTTTTTTTTTTATCTGAGATGCCGTATATTAGAATGTTGGGCATTTTTCCGCGAGTGCCCCTTTTTATTTGTTTTGCATTTTTTTGCTTAGTCATGTTACCGTAAGGAATTGGCAAGTAGTGTCGCAAGACTTATATTTTTATAGTGTTGGAAAGTGTTTCTAGATGATCTGGCTACCCATGCCTATTTTTTTTTAGCCAGATATAGCGTATATATAAGTATGCGTTTGATTTTCCTGTGATTGCCATTTTTTCGTTTTTTTCCATTCCTTTCATAATTACTACGTACTAAGGAACTATCACAGAGTAATGATTCATTTAGATGTTTATTTGTCGGAAAATGTGCCTTGATGGTTTGCCTAGCACGTGACTGAATTTTTTTTTTCTGAAATGCCGTATATTAGAATGTTAGCCATTTTTCCGCGAGTTCCCCTTTTTATTTGTTTTGCATTTTTTTGTTTAGTCATGTTACCGTAAGGAATTGGCAAGTAGTGTCGCAAAACTTATATTTTTATAGTGTTGGAAAGTGTTTCTAGATGATCTGGCTACCCATGCCTATCTTTTTTTTAGCCAGATATGGCGTATATATAGGTATGTGTTCGATTTTCCTGTGATTGCCATTTTTTCGTTTTTTCCCATTTCTTTCAAAATTACTACGTACTAAGGAACTATCAAAGAGTAATGATTCATTTAGATGTTTATTTGTCGGAAAATGTGCCTTGATGGTTTGCCTAGTACGTGGCTGAAATTTTTTTTTTTTTCTGAAATGCCGTATATTAGAATGTTGGGCATTTTTCCGCGAGTGCCCCTTTTTATTTGTTTTGCATTCTTTTGCTTAGTCATGTTACCGTAAGGAATTGGCAAGTAGTGTCGCAAAACTTGTATTTTTATAGTGTTGGAAAGTGTTTCTAGATGATCTGGCTACCCATGCCTATCTTTATTTTTTGCCAGATATGGCGTATATATAGGTATGTGTTCGATTTTCCTGCGATTGCCACTTTTTCGTTTTTTCCCATTTCTTTCAAAATTACTACGTACTAAGGAACTATAACAGAGTAATGATTCCTCTAGATGTTTATTTGTCGGAAAATTTTGTTTACTTCTTTTTTGATTGAATATCATCAAATTTTTTTAGCTAAAATATTATATTGTTTTACATTTTTTTTTTTCGATTTTATTTCCCTTCAAAAAAATTTTTTCGGGTCAGAATTTCAATTTCATAGTCGTAAAATAATCGACAATTATCCAGCAACCCACCATACAATTTTTATGCATATCCAAGAATAATTAGATTAGTAAATAACACCTGGAAATTGACATACCCTTCCTACATTTCAAGTGGCAGATTAGGGAGTCAGAGTCGGTGTGGTTGGCGGCCATTTTGTGGACATATCCGAAGCGTAAGTTGCCCTATCTATATATATATTCTTGTTCCCTATAGAATTTGTGATATTTTGGTATATTTTTACATGCATAAATATCATA
>NC_090749.1:29767598-29775098 GCF_036898095.1 Palaemon carinicauda | reverse complement strand
ATAAGCCATATATATTTTGATATATTAATGTCTGGATTCTCTTAACGACCTCGGGATCAGAGCCCCAGGCGAAATCTCACAAAGACAAGAGCTTGGCTCCGGCCGGGAATCGAACCCTGGTCGGCAAGCTTATATAGACAGTGACTAACCCATTCGGCCACGAATGGGTTAGTCACTGTCTATATAAGCTTGCCGACCAGGGTTCGATTCCCGGCCGGAGCCAAGCTCTTGTCTTTGTGAGATTTCGCCTGGGGCTCTGATCCCGAGGTCGTTAAGAGAATCCAGACATTAATATATCAAAATATATATGGCTTATATGAATATATATATATATATATATATATATATATATATATATATATATATATATATATATATATATATATATATATATATATATATATATGTGTATATATATATATATATATATATATATATATATATATATATATATATATATATATATATATATATACATGTATATGTATATATATATATGTATATATATATATATATATATATATATATATATATATATATATATATATATATATATATATATATATATATATATATATATATATATATATATATATATAGTAGGTTGGACAGCGCACCAGCCACCCGTTGAGATACTACCGCTAGATAGTCATTGGGTCCTTTGACTGGCAAGTCAGTACTACATTGGATCCTTCTCTCTAGTTACAGCTCATTTTCATTTTGCCTACACGTACACCAAATATTATTGCCTATTCTATAGATATTCTTATCTGTCCTAATACACCTGACAACACCGAGATTACTAAACAATTCTTCCTCGTTCAAGTGGTTATCTACTGCAATGTATTTGTTCAGTGGCTGCTTTTCTCTTCGTAAGCGTAAAAGACTCTTTAGCTCTGGTAAGCAGCTCTTCTAGGAAGACACTCCAAAACCAAACCATTGTTCTTAGGTTTTGGATAGTGCCAGAGCCTCTGTACCACGGTTTTTCACTGTTTTGGATTAGAGTTCTCTTGCTTGAGGATACACTTGGGCACACTTTTCTATCTTATTTCACTTCCAGTTATTTTTATGAAGTTTTTTTCATGGTTTATATATGAAAAATATAAGTTAATGTTGTTACTGTTCCTAAGATATTTTGTTTTAATTGTTAATTATTATACTTGAAATTTCCTCATTTCCTTTCCTCACTGGGCTATTTTCCCCGATGGAGTCCTAGGGCTTATAGCACTCTGCTATTGCAATTAGGCTTGTAGCTTAGCAATTATCAATAATAAATGCACACACACACACACACACACACACATATATATATATATATATATATATATATATATATATATATATATATATATATATATATATATATATATATATATATATATATGCAAATGAATACACAAGATGGATCAAGCAAAAATGAAACCAGAAGATTGAGTCAGTGAAGAGGCCAAGCAATGGCGAGTCTCTCTTCATATTAAATAAGATAACAAATCTACTAATATGAAATTTATCCTTTTCATTTAATTTTGATTTGTCCATTTATGTTTTTATAATTGATGGGATTTTGATGAAAAGACCCCTCCGTCTCCCTCCCTCTCCCTCCCTCATCAATCCTTAGTCTTTAGTCATACATTGTAACCAGCAAATCATAAATCTTGAGGTCGAAAATTGTTAATTAAAAGAAAGGTTTAGCAGAAGAACATGAGGAGATTTTACTTGCTTTTATCCTCACTGCTCAGTACAAATAATTCCAAGGTGAAGTAGGGCACTTCTCAGCTCCTTAGTCTCTCTCTCTCTCTCTCTCTCTCTCTCTCTCTCTCTCTCTCTCTCTCTCTCTCTCTCTCAACTATTATTATTATTATTATTATTACTATCCAAGCTACAACCCTAATTGGAAAAGCAAGATGCTATAAGCCCAGGGGCTCCAATAGGGAAAAATAGCCCAGTGAGGAAAGGAAATAAGGAAATAAATAACTGAAGAGAACAAATTAACAATAAATCATTCTAAAAAAAGTAATGTCAAAAGAGATATATCATATATAAACTATTAACAACGTCAACAACAAAAATGTCATATATAAACTATAAAAAGACTCATGTCCGTCTGGTCAACAAAAAAGCATTTGCTCCAACTTTGAACTTTTGAAGTTCTACTGATTCAACAACCCGATTAGGAAGATCATTCCACAACTTGGTAACAGCTGGAATAAAACTTCTAGAGTACTGCGTAGTATTGAGTCTTATGATGGAGAGGGCCTGGCTATTAGAATTAACTGCCTGCCTAGTATTACGAACAGGATAGAATTGTCCAGGGAGATCTGAATGTAAAGGATGGTCAGAGTTATGAAAAATCTTATGCAACATGCATAATGAACTAATTGATCGACGGTGCCAGAGATTAATATCTAGATCAGGAATAAGAAATTTAATAGACCGTAAGTTTTTGTCCAACAAATTAAGATGAGAATCAGCAGCTGAAGACCAGACAGGAGAACAATACTCAAAACAAGGTAGAATAAAAGAATTAAAACACTTCTTCAGAATAGATTGATCACCGAATTTCTTAAAAGACTTTCTCAATAAGCCAATTTTTTGTGCAATTGAAGAAGACACAGACCTTATATGTTTCTCAAAAGTAAATTTGCTGTCAAGAATCACGCCTAAAATTTTGAAAGAGTCATACAAATTTAAAGAAACATTATCAATACTGAGATCCGGATGTTGAAGAGCCACCGTATATAATTCACCATGTTGTCTACAGTTCGTTTTGACATATGTCAAACAGCAATTACTATCGTCTGTCTATAAAATAAATTGTTTTTGACCCGGAACAAAAGAAAAAAAAAAGTTTGGATTGGTGTTACTGAGATTTCTTGAATCTTATCTTACGGGTGATCTACAACACCTTTTTCTTTTTGCTTTCCTAAGATGGAGAAGAAGAAGAAGAAGAAGAAGAAAAAGAAGAAGAGATTACCAACAGAATATTATCATAAGGCTCAAAGTCAACTTCTATGAACTCACCTTTGATTTCCTCACGTAGCGCCTTGATTTCATTCGTGAGATCTAATATAGCAAATTGTAGAAGATCCAACAGCTCCTGTGCCTGCACTGCTGATAGTGCCACGAAAAACATAGCGAACACCAAAAGGGGTTTCATGATGCTCAACAACAAACGCAGAAGAAGCAACAAGAGTCCTCCTCCTCCTCTTTAGATCTGTAATAATTCACTGACTTTGAAAGGATGTGTTCGCGACGGACGGTTGGCTGTTGTAGGAGCCTCAGTTGAGTGCTCAGGAATAAGTGACGCCTTTGAAGAAGATGAAGAGAGGCGACGCTATTATTATCAGGAGGAGAAGTAATTTGTCCTTCAAAACCCCATGACGTCACAGGCTTAAGTAGTCCTTGGGTTTTACCACATTGGGGCATCCCAGAGATCAAGGATATTGTAAATTTGTCCTTCAAAACCCCATGACGTCACAGGCTTAAGTAGTCCTTGGGTTTTACCACATTGGGGCATCCCAGAGATCAAGGATAATGTGATAATGCTGCTTTATGTTAATATAGTTGGTGTGCAAGAAGTGGTTTGCCTCGATTTCTTTCTCCCAACCAGAAGACAAACAAACACTGCAAAACCATTTTCCTCTACAGTAGTGTGTCAGCAAAAAGGGTCAGATTCAAACACTGTCCGTTCTACCCCTCTTTAATTAACCCCATTGATTAAGGCTTCCTCTTGATGGAGCTTAAAATCGAACGAAATAATATGAAAATCCTTTCACTGCTTCTCTTTTATTTTCGGTTATGCTGTGTATCTTCTAAGGCTACATCTCTATTATCCAACAAATGTTCATTCGGATTTATGAAACAGAAACTCTATATCCTAAATCTTCTTTTTTCTCTGAAGAAGTTGAAAGTATTTGGATTAATACTTGAATAGGTATGCTGTAAGTTTTTCTATTTGATTTAGATAGAATATTTATCTGTTCACTTCTAAGCAAATATCAGGTTCTCTCTCTCTCTCTCTCTCTCTCTCTCTCTCTCTCTCTCTCTCTCTCTCTCTCTCTCTGTCTGTCCTCTCTCTCTCTCTCCTCTCTCTCTCTCTCTCTCTCTCTCTCTCTCTCTCTCTCTCTCTCTGTATATATATATATATATATATATATATATATATATTATATATATATATATATATATATATATATATACATATATATATATATATATATATATATATATATACATATATATATACATATATATATATATATATATATGAATATATTAATATATATATATGTATATATATATATTTATATATATATATATATATATATATATATATATATATATATATATATATATATATATATATATATATATATATATATAAATATTCATAAATATATTTATACATATATATATATATGTATATATATATATATATATATATATATATATATATATATATATATATATATATATAAATATATATATATATATATATATATATATATATATACATACATATAAATTTGTATATGCATATATATATGCGTGTGTGTATGTATATATACAGAGAGAGAGAGAGAGAGAGAGAGAGAGAGAGAGAGGAGAGAGAGAGAGAGAGAGAGAGAGAGAGAGAGAGAGGGCACATAAAGAACCCCCTTATAGTCTCTGAGTAACTTAACAGTGAAAGAATCTCTAAGGCACAAATTAATCAAGAGAGCTGTCTGCCTTATTTAAGTCACAGCGGCGACGTCATAAATGATTGCATTGCGAGAGGGTAATCGTCTCTCTCTCTCTCTCTCTCTCTCTCTCTCTCTCTCTCTCTCTCTCTCTACCTCTCTCTCTCTCTCTCTCTCTCTCTCTCTCTCTCTCCTCTCTCTCTCTCTCTCTCTCTCTCTCTCTCTCAATTCTTCTGCTTTGAAAGCGCTGGTCAATTCAAGTCTGTTCATTTGTCTATGAAAATGCTGCCCGTTCTTTTCTCGCCATAGTTCATTACTAAAATCTTTTCCCAATCGAAGGTACGTCAATCTAATTATATATGCATCTCATGTTTGACTTAGGATTAAGAGAGAGAGAGAGAGAGAGAGAGAGAGGAGAGAGAGAGAGAGAGAGAGAGAGAGAGAGAGAGAGAGAGAGAGGGGGGGGGGGATGGGGATCATTATTGATAACAAATAATGACAAACAACTGAGTAATTCAACGTTATTTGAATAGTGAACATACCATGAACATAACACAACATAACATAAACTTGATATAACAACATAGCATAAACATAATATAACATAAACATAACATAACATAGCAAAACTATAACTTAACATAACATGCCATAAATATGACCTAACAAACATAACATAGCATAACATAAACATAACATAACAAAAAGCAGTTGATCCGTGTTACTAAGAGGAGCAAGAACCAACCTTCCGGAAAACCAGAATTACCGAAATCTATTCAACTTATTATTGTCATTATTAAACTGTGATGTTAAACAGCTCAGCTGTGGTTCCTAACACCGAAATAGCAATTGTGTGTGTCTTGACCTGGTAAGAGAAATGTCGTGGATATTCTTTTAAATTTTTGTAAGCTTATTCAAGTTATTCCAGGGACGATGGGATTATCAAATCGAATTTGGCAAGGCACAACACATGACAAAAAAAAAAGAAAAAAAAACACATAATAAAAATTCCATATGATTATCTCTATCCATGTGTTAATTTTTCATCATATTTTGTTCTTTCTAACGAGAGAAATTAACTCTCTAAAGGCAACTTCATGCAATCAAATAATGACATATCTTCATCAACTCTTCAAACGACAAACGGAATGGGTTATCTGATTTGAAAGACTCAGTACGCAGTCACTATTGATGGAAAATAAACACTTATGCATATCACTCAAAAGTAAAAAGTTCGAGATTGAAGCGTAACTCAGAAAAAAAAAAAAAAACATTTTATTTATGCCATAAATATGTGTGACCACAAAATATGGCCAACCTTCATTCAGAGTAGTCCGATAATCCTTTTCCTGAATACTGAATACATTTCTTGACTTAATAACGCTGCCAACTTATTATGGTGAATTTTATATCCTTCGCTCAAAGGAACCAAACTGATTGGAACAGAAGAAATTTGCAGCTTCCTCCTTTCGCTACTGCCGCCAAATTCATTCAATCATTCGATCATTTTGTTTTTATTACTATTAAGTTGAACAAATAAAATTGTATAACAAAAGAAAGTTATTGTAACCATTAGGCCACTCTTTGATCTATCGGAGATTCCTGACAAAAAGACTAATTTCGTGTGGGGAAAATTTTCCGATACTATTTAAAAATATTTCGATATTTTAGAGACAAATCACAACGGATCAATTCCATGTAATGCCCAGAAAAACAAAAGCAGAACATGAACAATAATGAGTTGATATACCAATATTATGCAACTCAACATCTGGTAACCTAATCTATGAAAACCTTCTCTTGGTCTCATTGAGTCTTTTGATTTAACGAAACTTAAATAATGGGAGGTATTATTCAGACGATGTTTCCCTCCATCAGAGCCTATTTCCCTTGTCATTCAGCATCGAGTGTCTGTCCTCTTCCTAAACTTCATACTCGAGTCATCTAATCCTTGACCTTCACCAACAAATGTATCACTGAAATGCTTCGACAAATTCCTTATCTCTCTGTTGAGAAATGCTGGGCGAAGATTGACTCGCCTGTCGACGACAGATGATGGATACATAAAGATATCATTATTACACAAGGCAGTCATTACATTTAATGATAAATCCAAATGTAAGGATAGTTTATAATCATATGAGAGAGAGAGAGAGAGAGAGAGAGAGAGAGAGAGAGAGAGAGAGAGAGAGAGAGAGAGAGAGAGATTTTGTTCTGGTTTAATAATATTAAAGATTAATGATTTGGATAGTTATCATAATATCTTTTCTTTATTATATTATGAAAATTATATCTTATATCTATTAGTAGTTTTTTATTCTGTTTCTTCTAATGTAACTTGAGGTTTTTGCTGCACAGACCTTTCCTAAGATACAAACAGAGAGTTCCTTACTTTGCCTCCGCCTGTCAGTAGCGGTAAGGGGGAAATACGTTGATTTAAAGGTTTAAAAGGTCGCTCATGAATGGCAGAATGGCAGGACCATGCTCTAAGGACTGACCATATATACATGGGATCAGCATCCAAGCCCATCTCCACCTATGCTAGGACCATGAAGGGCCAGGTAATGGCTATTGATGATTCAGTAGATAGATCTATAAGCTCACCCAAACCAAACCCGCACCTTTGCTCACAAGGATGGTGAGATTGCAGGACACTTCAAGAAACTATCGAGCTTGAGCGGGACTCTAACCCCAGTCTGGCGATCACAAGTAGGGACGTTACCAACAGGCAACTACAATCCCCCACTATGTTACTTTATCTCGCTTGAGATTAAGCGTCAACTGGGAAAAGACTTTTTGAATCCATTGGGAGAATTAGCAG
>NC_090749.1:29736567-29764598 GCF_036898095.1 Palaemon carinicauda | reverse complement strand
ATACAGCATTACTCAAAAATTCACCGAATACTCACATCACACCAAAACTAACCTGTACCTGCATTTACACTCTCTCTTACTCAAGAGACTGTCTATCAACAAATTTTCTTTTCGTGGACTAAAAGAGGAGTCTCCCTACTGACCCTGGGGCCTTTTTTCCGTTGTCATGTCAGTAAACCTACCTCTTTTTACCCCTGTTGTTTTGCTTAGTGGTAGCAAGAGGGACCTGTCCCTCATTCAGTTATATGGGCATTGACTTGGAATCTGCTATGCAAATTCCAGCCCGTGGGATGCTTAGTATATTACCATTACCCTACCTGAGAACTAAATTCTAAGCTGCTGAATGAGGTTAAGCAGTTCATTCGAAACTACCATTACTTTTTGGCCTTATATCATTAGCTTTGGCTATCTAGATTTAATGTAGTTTAAACCATTACCCTGAAAAGTAATATATCTCATTGATTTTTTTAACCCTTTTAGCATTAACATAAACTACTTTAACCCTGTTCAGATTGCAAATCCCCTTTTACAAATTTAATTTAGTAATTTCAGATAACCTCTCTTATGAGCTGCCAACGCAAGAGCCCGTGTCTTACACAAGGTAAGGTAATCTACACACACACACACACGGATACATGTCCCTATGCACTGACGACGCAAGAGCCCGTGTCCAGTAAAAGGCTGGGCAATCTATCAAGCAAGCAAGCAAGGATAAATGTATGAACTGCACAATGGAGGAACTAAGAACTGCAGCCCAGGAAGCAATCAGGAGTACAAAAACGGCAGGGGCACAGACCTACTACACTGATAGTACTCTAGATCCTGGTATTCAGACAACAGGAACTGCAGTATATTCCAATAACTTTTTGGCCTGCTGGAGAACATCAAATTGGTTTCCCAGTCACATTGGAATACCATGGATTGAGAAAGCAGATGAGCTAGCCAAAAGCACCAGATGCTTCGACAGAGAATAGGTACACATGGGCCATAGACATAGTGTCTCCCCCATTGACAGATGCATGCCAAGAGAGCAGGCTATATGCGTCCACAGACTCAGGCTGGGGTATAAAGCAAATTGGGAGATGAAGTAAAATAATAATGAAAGACCCTGTGAAGATTGAGACGTCTTACCACAACAGGCCCTCCTGCACTACCCGCTAGAATGTAGAGAAAAAGCATAACTAAGAGATAACTTTCAAGCGGACATCAACTCGTATCATGCCCGGCAGACTACAGCCACATTGGTAAAAGCAATTGTCGAAAACATAGATATCCACAGATAATTTCTGTCAAACCTACCTCCACTGAGGTAACAACCTCTGAAACCTTCATCAAAATCCATCTCATCCCCTTGCCGTAGGCCCTAAACACATCATCCCCTGTATTTTTCTATAACTTTCTCTACTACTAAAATATTCCACAGGGACCCTAGGGAGTAAAGGGTTGGACAACCCTACCTGCAACATTTTTCTACGTTTCAAAGGCCTTACAAACCCTTCAAGCTACCACTTTCCATGACATAATGGACCCCTTCCACTACCACCATCATCCTTCCTATGTTCACATTTGTCTCTACAGCAAAAAAAACTTTCAAATTCCCTTTTGTTTAACAACCAACCTGTATTTTATAGGTTATCTACGGGCCAAACAAAGGAAAGGCTCGGACCAACAGGAATTGTTGGCTACAATACAACGAACAAACGAAAGTTGTTACCAAGTAAGACGAGTTGACTTTTCAAACTTTTATAAAGCAAGGGACAGATGGTATTGAGTAGTTTTAAATATAAAATGTTAACATGCAGAAATATGGCTCCTGCTTCTAATGATGAATACTGAATCAGTCTTCTTTGTCTTCTTCAAAATACTTTATTGGTGTGTGTAGTCACTAAAGTTCAGAGTCACAGATAGTGTAGCTGAATAATGTCTCCAACATAAGGAGTGTTCAGTCAGGGGTTTCTCGTTTCTGCCTCCCCATAATCTCTAAAATTGGCTGCCAATGTAAGAACCAGTGTCCAGCACAAGGATGTACACTCTAAAAAGCAAGCAATGATCTTTCTACCAGCTCAAGAACTGTCCTACCCGGCACAAGGGACACCCAGCTCCCTGCCAGTTTGGTGGCAGAAATTTTCAGCGCTGACATACACTGTCGACTTCTTTCCAATAAGCTCTTATAGCGGAACCTTCATCTGTAGTTTCTGCTATAGCAAGGAGCACCATCATTGTCAAGACTTCTGTTATGTTGACAGGAAAAAATGTAAGGAATGCAATGCATACTATGATCACAAGGGAAAATTTGTGTTCTTTGCTCCCAAGCTGGCAGCAGAGCTCGGCTTGCAGCTTGATTGGGACGGTGTCCAGCACAAGATATTGTGCAGATGTAATGATTGCAATCTGTACCACAACATCATACATCAACTTGTCACTTGAAGGAATAAGGAGCCTCCTTTGCACAAGATAGCCATACCACTGGAGCTCATCAACATTGAGATCCTACAATTCCATACCCCAGGAGTTCTCCAAAAGATACTGAAGACCCTGGGAAGGCCACCTAGATGGTTCAGTTTTAAATCGAATCCGGATATTGACCGCATGAAGGCTACACCTAATAGCTATTATCAAGAACGTGGTCTTCCTGTTCTTGACCCCTCTCCTCAACCAGTGAGGATGCCTCATGCCAAGAAGAAAAAGAGTGGAACAACAGTGAAACCACGTACTGCCACCTCCACTGCCACACTACCTACTAGCACTCTAAAACCAGAAGAAGAAGCGTCAGCCATGGACCTGGATCCTTCCAAAGACACTCGCCTTCCTACTCTGGCTGAGGCACATCAGCCCTACTGCAATTGCACATCCTGCCTAACACAGCAACTTGCTAAAGTCACTGCCAAGCTCACCCCAACTGTTGGGCCTACTCCAGAACTAGCTAAAGCCACTGCCACACTCTCTCCAACTGGCCTGCTCCAGAACCCCGGCCCACCTTTATGGATCCAGAGCACCTGCCAAAATTCAAGTTACCAGACATGGAAGGTGTACTTTCCAATGCAGCAGTTGCTGCCATTGCAACCTCGAACCCAGGAATAAAGATCTCTGCCAGAGCCTTTCTAAAGGGTGATATGATCATTAAACCTAAGGATCAGGATAGTGCCCGCCTTTTTCACAGGGAAACCTCCCTGGCCTATCTTGATTCTGCCAGGAAATTGAGGAAAGCAGTTGTCTCCAACTATTCTGTCAATATGCCACTGTCCTTCATAACTGACTGCAATAATGTTGCCCATGCTGAACGCCCTTTAGGCAGCCATAAACAGCCTATCAGGAAAATCGCATTTACCTTCATTGGGCCAATCCCACCTGCATTGGACCTCACACTATGGGGAATTTTCCCTATAGAGGACTTAGACATCGACTTGCTTCAACTGCCATCAAGGAAAACTGCGTAAGTTCAACGGTCTGTGGAGTCTGCAATCGCCAGCATCTCACCCAAGAATGCATTGACACCCACAAGAACGAGTTAGAGATCCATCCGAAGTGTCCCAATTGTGGTGGATCTCTCCACGCCTGGAACAGGAGGTTTCCAGAGCAATTTAGAAGACTCACAGCATTACAGACCGTCCCACCTACCACTGCAGCAGCTGCCCCGCCACAGCTACCCAAGCCCCAAAGAGCTCCACGTTCCAGGCCTCCATGTAAGACTTCCACTGAGCCTGACCCAGTCACCCCCACTCCTGTCACTGTGGTCATGCTCTTGGGGCTGAGCGACTGTACCTCCATGCCTAAATTTATGCTCTCTGGGCTGAGCGACTGTACGTCATTACTGAGGGCCTGTCTTGGTTGTGTATGCTTATGTGTTTAGTAACTTTGAAAAGTAAGATTGCTCTGGTCGGAGCAATACACTTGAGCAGATTGTCGTGAGCTGAGATCTGGCAAGACCTTGACCACATTGGTTGGGTCTTCCACCTTGAGGTCTATGACTGACTGTCTAAGAGCCCCATCCAGGAATAATGTCAGGGCAATTTATGCACGCACGCAAGCACCTGTCCTTTTATATTAGGAACAATACTCTAGAATTCTGGATCGTTCAAGACTAACATTAATCTATAGCTATGCTCTAGGATCCTACTGTCGAATCATCCTGTTGAACTCACGTTCGTCAGACGGCCGGCGCCGAAGTACAGTTGTTATGAGAAGTGCCTAGAACTCCTCTTCCAGAACACAATGATATTTGGAGTTACAAATATATTAACATATATTTATTTTTTTTTTATTTTTACATCAACATAGAGGAAATAAAACAAATTATTTCATTTTCATCAGCATACCTGAAAAATAAGCAATTTTCACAAGTTTTGTAATACAATGTACATAAATTTAACGTAACATATAACACTTAAACTATTCAATTAAAACAATTTCTCTTAATCTATCAAAATCATCCCTATACTCTGCTGCTTTACACCATTTATCAAAGCAATCTGATTGTTCTCTACTAAATTCTACTTATGCCTGCTTATCTTGATTTGTCCAACTCCTAAACTTCATCTTATAAGCTTGGGTGTTAACTCATAGATTTGTAAAAAAAAAAAAATGCATTTTTCAAGATTTCATAAACTTTTTGTGCCCTACCACACAAAACCCTTGATAACATACAAGCCAAAATTTCTGCTGGCCCCTTACATTTCTTAGCTTTTGTCTCAAAACAGACGAAATATTCATCTAAATACTTTTCATTAAACGGAGGTACAACTTGATCATTGAAAAGGACTTACCTAGATTCGTCAGGATCACTAGAACTAGTCTGCAATAATCAACAGTAAGTTTGACAAAATATTAGGATATATATATATATATATATATATATATATATATATATATATATATATATATATATATATATATATATATATATATATATATATATATATATATATATATATATATATATATATTGTTAGGAACTCTGTTATTCGGAAGAGATATTTAACAAAAATCCCTTATTTTACCTTAAATATAAAATAATTTGTCCAAGCGTTTACTGGGTCTTCCAACAAAATTACTTTTACTACGATAGCTTGTAGGCTAAAGAGTAAAGTTTACCAGCAATACAGAGAATAAAAATACACTTTGAGGGGGAAATTGAAAACAAACGTAAAAATTAAGATTTATTACAAGAAGTTATTAGCACACATCCTCGAATTATTGGCTGAAGGCACAGTCACATACACTTACAACTACCATTCAGACTCACAGCTAACCTTCACTCAAATGATAGTTCGAGGGAAAGTATCGAGGAGAAGGGAGAAAAACAACTTTCACACAAAGTCAATAATAAGGGAGAGATTAAAGAAAGAAAAGCTTAGCCTAACTGCACACAATATTTATGAAAAAGTACCATTACATATATATATGTTCCCACGTTACGGACGAAAACACAATTCCAGCACTGAAACAGTTTAGTTTCGAAGGCACTCCGGCTTTAGTCTTCCCAAGACACTATTCTTCAACCACAAGGAAAAGTATATATTCGCGGATAAAAAGAACACACATAATCGGAGGCTTACTTTTCTTCACGACCAAGAGGCCTCCTAACGACTCTCAGAAGATCTCGAGAACTGCCGTTTTTAGGATTCTAGAGGCGTCACCATAACTAGTCGAGAGGACTCAAGACGTAGATGATGACGATGGTCTCGGTACACTTAGAAGCTCGCGAACACAACCGCAGCCACAAAAGGGGGTCAGGTGTATACATCCAAAGGACATTGATACATCAGCATCAGACGAGTCCACTCGAAGCAAGACTTCCAACAAAGTATACGTAGCAGAGCATTTGTGCTAGGTGGTGATCGCCACACAGATCAACTCGCCGTGAAAATAAAGGGCGAGAACTTCTCCACAAGACAGCCGAAAACAATCTCCCCTTCATCCAGACGAAAAATATGTAAATCGCCTCTTAAACAGTCCAACGTGGCAAGAGACAGAAGACGAAACTACCAAAACACTCGTATATGAAAGTAAAGAGAACATTTCATGGGCGGAGTACCAATTAGCAAATAACATTCGGTGGGGGAGCGCAACAATACAAAACTTGAACCAAGAATTCGAGGCTCAAATGAACTGATAAAATATTGACAGCAATTAATAAACAAATGCTTACTTTAATGGAGCCACAAGATAAAACTTGAGTAGCTGATATTACAGCCCCCCACCAATAAGAAAAAAAAATATATTTTTTTTTAAACTGAATTATGAACTTACATTGATAATAAAAGAAAGGATAAACTTAAAGATAATTAGTAGAGTACCAAAGCATATTCTAAAATATTAAAGAAAAAAAATGGTGAACATAATTATGCTAAACATAATCTGAAATGAAAAAAAAATCATTAGATTGCATATATATATATATATATATATATATATATATATATATATATATATATATATATATATATATATATATATATATATATATATATATATATATATATATATATATATATATATATATATGTACAAAGTAAACACTAATGACCGTCCACTCTCTCATAAACCCTAGACAAAGCATCAGGCACAATATTCTTCCTGCCGGCAATATGCTTAATGATAAGGTTGTAGGCCTACTCCTGGAGTACCAAACTCCATCTAAGTATTCGTGAGTTTTTGTTCTTAAAACGGTTAATGAAAATCAGTGGGTTGTGATCCAAGTAAACTTCTATTTGGGAGGAGTGATTTGATAAATAAATATTAAAATGATTTAGCGCTTTAATTAAAGCAAGAGCCTCCTTTTCTATTGTCGAATATTTCCTCTCGGCTGGTGACAATTTCTTTGAGAAGAAAGCTACTGGATGGTTAATTCCTTCTTGGTCTCCCTGGAGAAGCACTGCACCCAATCCGGTGTCGCTCGCATCTGTGGCTAAAGAGAAAAGTTTACCAGCAATACAGAGAATAAAAATACACTTTGAGGGGGAAATTGAAAACAAACGTAAAAATTAAGATTTATTACTAGAAGTTATTAGCACACATCCTCGAATTATTGGCTGAAGGCACAGTCACATACACTTACAACTACCATTCAGACTCACAGCTAACCTTCACTCAAATGATAGTTCGAGGGAAAGTATCGAGGAGAAGGGAGAAAAACAACTTTCACACAAAGTCAATAATAAGGGAGAGATTAAAGAAAGAAAAGCTTAGCCTAACTGCACACAATATTTATGAAAAAGTTCCATTACATATATATATGTTCTCACGTTACGGACGAAAACACAATTCCAGCACTGAAACAGTTTAGTTTCGAAGGCACTCCGGCTTTAGTCTTCCCAAGACACTATTCTTCAACCACAAGGAAAAGTATATATTCGCGGATACAAAGAACACACATAATCGGAAGCTTACTTTTCTTCACGACCAAGAGGCCTCCTAACGACTCTCAGAAGATCTCGAGAACGGCCGTTTTTAGGATTCTAGAGGCGTCACCATAACTAGTCGAGAGGACTCAAGACGTAGATGATGACGATGGTCTCGGTACACTTAGAAGCTCGCGAACACAACCGCAGCCACAAAAGGGGGTCAGGTGTATACATCCAAAGGACATTGATACATCAGCATCAGACGAGTCCACTCGAAGCAAGACTTCCAACAAAGTATACGTAGCAGAGAATTTGTGCAAGGTGGTGATCGCCACACAGACCAACGGGCCGTGAAAATAAAGGGCGAGAACTTCTCCACAAGACAGCCGAAAACAATCTCCCCTTCATCCAGACGAAAAATATGTAAATCGCCTCTTAAACAGTCCAACGTGGCAGGAGACAGAAGACGAAACTACAAAAACACTCATACATGAAAGTAAAGAGAACATTTCACGGGCGGAGTACCAATTAGCAAATAACATTCGGTGGGGGAGCGCAACAATACAAAACTTGAACCAAGAATTCGAGGCTCAAATGAACTGATAAAATATTGACAGCAATTAATAAACAAATGCTTACTTTAATGGAGCCACAAGATAAAACTTAAGTAGCTGATATTACATATATATATATATATATATATATATATATATATATATATATATATATATATATATATATATATATATATATATATATATATATATATATATATATATATATATATATATATATATATATATATATATATATACAATGTTAAGCAACGTTACCAACGTTACGATGCCCTTGGTAACGTTAGCAATGCTACGATAATATTAACATGTGTATTTTAAAGCATTTTCCGTATACCCTTTACACAAAATATAAAAAGGTACAAAATGGTACAGAACCTAACAAACTCACCTAACCTAACCTAGAAGTTCCCAGATCACATCCCCTAGCCGGGGCAGGCCCCCAGATCCCCTTCCCAGGTCACAACCCCTAGCCTGGGGCAAGCCCCCGAACCACCTTCGCAGGTCACAACCCCTTGCCGGGGCAAGCCCCTGGACCCCCTTCCCAGGTCACAACCCCTAGCCGGGGGCAAGCCCCCGGACCCCCTTCCCAGGTCACAACCCTTAGCCGGGGGTAAGCCCCCAGATCCCATTCCCAGATCAGAAACTTGTACTGGCAAGAGGTATTGTTGAAATGTGCACTATAAAGACATTAAAAATAAAGAAATTAATGACTTACTTTTATAACCCGGTGTAATGGTCTGTTTTTCCCCCCGTCCGAAATAACGGTTACCTCTACCAAGGAAAGGGGGAATCTTGGCCCAGAGGGGGGGAATATCCTCCTGGGATAAAGTTCCCCAGGGATATATATCCTGGGCCATATTTCCCCTGAAGGGAATTTTTGATGGTGGGGGGAAAACAGACCATTACACCGACCCACAAAGAGTCTAGGTATAATGATAAAAGGTTTAATAGATCAAAAGACTATAAAGTAGGGATATAGATAAACATACAGGTACAGATGATGTAGATCAAAGGTCTAATTCTGATTCATATGTCCAGTCTCAAAGCAGTAGTTTTAATTAATACTAATTCTATTGCTAGCAGTTATGTAGTCCGTAAATATTTTAAGAAACCAGGTCACACAGTGTCTGAATGTTTTCGGTTGAAAAGGAAAGAAAAGAAAAGTATGCCTCTTGTAACTCTACCAAAGTCTCGTTATGGTGTGCTACTAGTAGAGGTTAACAGTAGAATTTACCAAATTTTTTACAGGAAGCCTGTCAATTCCAGACATATTGATAAAGTTTATAAGCCATATACTGCTAAGGGTGTTTGTTGCTTTTGATGGTGGTTCACTATACCCTGTTTGTATCATGCGTGATACTGGTTGACTTGTGCCCAGTCACTTGTTTAGAGAGAAGTTGTCCCTGTGACTGAGCATTTGTTTATTGAGAAGTGTGCTCCCGTTCGTCAGTCGGTAAAGACTGCCATGCCAGTGACATGACACGATAATATGACCATATGTATTTTAAATCATTTTCCATATACCCTTTACACAAAATATAAAAAGGGACAAAAGGGTACAGAACCTAATAAACCCACCTAACCTAACCTAGAAGTTCCCAGGTCACATCCCCTAGCCGGGGCAGGCCCTCGGATCCCCTTCCCAGATCACAACCCCTAGCCTGGGGCAAGCCCCCGAACCACCTTCGCAGGTCATAACCCCTTGCCGGGGCAAGCCCCTGGACCCCCTTCCTAGGTCACATATTACTTTGAAAGGGTGGTCTCCCAAAGGAGGTCGATATTGCAACATTAAAAAGGCAATGGGTGATCTTTACAGAGTTACAGGAACATACTTAAGGGGAATATATTTTACATTACAAAGGATTTTAGCATCTGACGTGGAAGTGAGTGAAGTGACCCGAAGGAAAGACTCCTCATTAGGTCCACGAAATGAAATGTTAACAGACAAAGTCTGTCAGTTGGAGAAAAAGTAGTTATAGCAGCAAGTCCCAGTAAGTAGAAGAGACTGGGAGAGGAGAGAAGTTGTTTTCCTTTAGTCAGAGAGAAAAGAAGTAGGTTTAAGCAAAAAGCTTATCCCAGCTCGGTGGTAGGAAGCTGGATCTGGTGGAGTAACTCCATAAAGTTGGGGATCCTGGTTAGGGACAGGACTCTGGTGAGGATCTTGAAGGCAATAAGGATGAGGTCTTCCAAGGGCAGTTACTCAACTTGTTGAGTCAGGGTTTGAGGTGGGTTGGAGGACTTGGGTTGTGGAGTAGGTATTGCTTTCGGCTGGTTGGCTGGTACAGGTACAGGAGCAGTGGTTGGCTGGTGTTATCTTCTCTGGTGAGGAGATCACTGGTCCTTGGGGGGTTGAGATGTAGTTGTCTTTGGCTGCTTTAGCGAGGAGGTGCTCTTCATCGCAGCTATCCTCCTAAGTCTTTCTGCGCAGCGCTTGTTCCAGGCGTGGTGAAGCCTGGAGCAGTTAGGGCACTTGGGGTTTGTTTTTCTTCCATCCTTGTGGGCCTGGATGCACACTTCTGTGCTGTGACGCTAGGTGCATACTCCTCAGGTAATGGGGCCTTTGCACTCTCCTTATGGTGGCCATATCGCTGGTAGCGATAACATCTGAGGGGTTCTGGCGTGTATTCTTCGATGGGGAATGTCCCCTAGACTTCAAGATCCAGTGATGAAGGCACTGGACCGATGAAGGTGGCTATCAGCCCTCTGAGAGGGACATCGTTCTTGTTCATGCAGCATACTGCCTTGTCTATGTTGCTGCATGAGGTAGCGATGGAGATAGGCATGGTGATTGGGTATCTGGCTATGACTGCATTCCTCTGGATCAAGGCAGGGCCAAGCAGTGTCAGAGCTGGCTCCTCCTGGAGGGATCTGGCAGTTTCCTAGTCGTTGGGGATGATGATAAGGTCACCCTTCCAGTTGGGACGAGCTGAAAGTTGCATGCCAGGCTTTGCAGCCATGGCAGCAACTATGGCGTAGGATATGGAGCTGTCGGTATGGGGGAGCCTGAACTTTGACAGTGGTTTCCTGAGTCCAGGCTTTGAAGCTGGGATGCTGCCAGCAATGGCAGAGGCTTCCTGAAGGAGATGTGTAAGGCAGTCAACACAGTTACAGTCCATGGGATGATCCCCCTGAGTCACAGCAGCTTCAGTCTCCATGCCATTGGAGGACCCAGGCACCAAAGCTGGAGTGTGGACTGTAACTGCAACTGTCTGCTGCGGAGTTGAAGGGACTGACAAGGACAAGGCTGAGCTCTCCGTCCTTGGAGTAACTAAAGGTGATGGTGAGGGTACAACTGGAGCTGGAAAAGGGCGTTCAGGGCTCTTCCATTTTTTGGGAGGGGGTGTTAGTCACCTCCCTGTTAGCTTTAGAGGTCCTGTATTGTTTTAGAACCTTGATATAGGGGATTTTGCACCCCTTGCAGCTGCATTTGACATGGTGTGTAGGCAGTGTTTTGTGGTCGACATCAGTGGTTCAGAGGCCTGTTACAGTGAATATATGATTTCTTCGTTCCTGGTAAGCATTTTAGCTGTCACAGTCACATGAAGGATCATCGTAACGATCCTTGCAGTGGCGGGCGTCTTCGGAATAAAGGGACAATGCCCAATCTCCGAGATGGAAGACGGACATGGATGGTGAAACTCTACGGAGACCCCACTTAAAATTTCAGTCAGAGTGGATTTGCGAGAGAGAGAGAGAGAGAGAGAGAGAGAGAGAGAGAGAGAGAGAGAGAGAGAGAGAGGAGTTGTTGTCTGTGCGAGTGTTCGGCTGAGACTGAATAGGACTGTCTGTCTGTCTAGATTGCCCGGGCCTTGTACCCGGACGGGGGCTCTCTGAAAATAGGTCTTAGCAGGGGGAGGCAGAAACAAGAGAGACCTGACTGAACACTGCTCGTGTTTGAAGACATTCTTCAGCTACACCCTCTGTGACTCTGGACTTTAGTGACTACACACAACAATAAAGTATTTTGAAGACAAAAAAGACTGAATCAGATTTCATCATTAGAAGCGGAAGACATATTTCTTTCTGTCAACATTTTATATTGGAAACTATTCCATGTCATCTCTCCCTTGCTTCATAAAAGTTTGGAAAGTCAACTCGTCCTACTTGGTAACAACTTTGTATGTTTGTCCATTAGTTTTAGTGTGCTCTGAGCATTCGGTGGATTTTTTGTAATACTGTAAATATCTACAATATGATAAATCTTGGATATAGTTTTATTTTCTGTTTGCTGGCTATTATTTTCATATTGCTGTTAATGTTTTGCTATAGTTTAGTAAAGTTTATTAGTAGATTTTGCATAACCTACATCATGTAAAATAGTTTGGGCTCCAGCCATGTCGTCCTGATGGAAGTTCCTCTTTGGCAGCTTCCACTTGGTATATTTCTGCTAGTGATACACCAGAGATATTTTACCTCTGAGGTATCAACGGAGTTTTAACCTCCGGAGCGAATATCCTGAGAGATATTGTGTATAAAAAAGGGATGTGTTAATAACACGCCATGGTTATCCCTCCCTCAAATAGAGTTAACCTTGTCTCGAAGGATAAGGTAAGGGTAGGATATGTGGGCAAGGAAGCTGTTATAACTCCCGATCTCAATGTGCTACAACTAACACGTTTCCTGTTGATCCGTTCCCCTTCGCAGTCTCCATCTTTGACGGTCACTTAGAGAAATTCTGACTGTTTTCTTGCCCTTTTTAATGAATTTCGATAATGGATGCTTCAGTTCACATTTTTTGTCTGTCGGAGAATTTCGTGTCTCCACCCAGTTTTTTATATTTATTTGCATACTTTTATTTTTCCAAGGCCGGCATGCAATCCACTTAGTTATTTAGTCATATAACTGGAAGATTATATTTTACATTATTCTTTTAAGGTGTGGTATGTTTATAGCATTTCCCCATCATTCCCTGATGTTTCTTGGGCGTTTTTATCATCATTGACTTGGGCTATCATACGCTAGTTGGCAGCCATGCATGGTAAATTTTCACTCATGCACCATCCCCTTCTTCTTTCACCTAACCTCACTGGTTGGGTGAAGCTGTCTATCCTCCCATGCTGTTGATTCGTTACGGCGGGGAGCTACAGTCTTGGAGGTCCTTCTGGGAGTTGGATAGTGTTCTCAGGTGCCCTAGGGTGGCTATTTTCATTTTCCACTTTGGCAAGGTGGTACAGGTTTTCGGATGCTGTTCCCTGTGTCTACTTATTTTCATCTATTGGAGTGTTTTACCTACTGTTCTGATACTAACTGGTATGTATTCATTGAATTATTTCTTTTTTACAGGTCGCCTGTACCAGGTGGGTCAAGTTGCCCTGTGGCCACAAGACCTGCCATAAACATGCTAATTGTCATGTTTCCAAGGGATCCGTTGCAATCTGGGAACCACCCAAATGTCAGGTTTGCACGGATCTCCTTCACACCAGCTTTTATGCTACTGACGTCTCCTTGGATGTTCCAGATCGAAGTCGGAAGAGGCTCCGACACTAGGTAAGAGGTTTCCAGAAGAGCTCTCAACATGCAATTATATCTTCCTTCTCTGACGGTACCAGCACATCATGCGTATGACAGGATTTTTCAGTTATCATGGATGTTTTAGTAATCATGGGTCAAATTGCTAATCCTAGCCTCTTTACAGATATTGTATTTCCTATTGATATATACATCGAATATTGATTTTTTCTATTTATATTCTTGTTGCTGTTCTTCTTTTCCAACAGATATATCTCCACCTTCTCTCATGTAATGGTTTTGTTGACTATCCAAATGATAATCAGTTGTCTTTTCATTCTTAACTAGTATTAAGGAAGATTCACTTCTCGGATTTTCCCATTTCTAGACTTCGTCTGCTACAAAGGAAAGTGATGAGCTATTTGTATCCCAGGCACAACACTACTTATAAGCAAGAGGTTTTTTGAATGCAAAGAATGTTAATCTTCAATTCTGTCTCAGGATGATTATACAGGTGACGACATTTTGGTGTCTCCATCCCCCTCTCCCCTGAGAAGGGGCTAAGCAATTATCAAGAGCCCCGTTGGATATACAGAGGAAATTAGGATAGAAGGAAACTAGAACAGGGAACAGTATTTGGACCAAAGTTAATGATAACCCTGATTAGAAATATTAGAATAGAAACCTTAATTTATGTAGATGATATAATATAACGATAAAGAACCATTAGCAACTGCCGCAGTTTGGAAGAACTTAAGAAATTTACGTTTAGCACAAATCCACAGAAGTCTGCGGTGTTAGTAATTAGCAAAAAAAAAAAGAGGAGGTTAAAAAGGTGATTATAGTGGTCAGAAATGGATAATTAGAAACAGTTTAGGAATATAAATACTTAGGTTAATGGTTCTCAGAAAAAAGGAAACCATAGTCTCAGCATAAGCATAAGTGAAGTTAATATATAATACATGGTACGAGAAGTTAGGAAGTCTGGAGACAGTAACAGAGTAGGAAATTTAATGACATTGCTAGTGAGAATAAAGGTCTATAAGACAGTAGTACATACATACATATGAGACAGTAGTACATACATTCATATACAAATGCACTTCCCTAAATTTGCGGGGTAGCCGACATCAAACAAATGAAACAAAAAAGGGGACCTCTCTTCTCTACGTTCCTCCCAGCCTGACAAGGGACTCAAGCGAGTTCGGCTGGTACTGGTAGGGTGCCACAGCCCACCCTCTTCCGTTATCCACCACAGATGAAGCTTCATAACGCTGAATCCCCTACTGCTGCTACCTCCGCGGTCATCCAAGGCATCGGAGGAAGCAGCAGGGCCTACCGGGACTGTGTCACAATCGCTCGCCATTCTTTCCTATTTCTATCACGCTCTCTTGCCTCTCTCATATCTATCCTCCTATCACCCAGAGCTTTCTTCACTCCATCCATCCACCCAAACCTTGGCCTTCCTCTTGTACTTCTCCCATCATCTCTTGCATACATCACCTTCTTTAGCAGGCAGTCATTTTCCATTCTCTCAACATGGCCAAACTACCTCAACACATTCATATCCCCTCTAGCTGCTAACTCATTTCTTACACCTGTTCTCACCCTCACTACTTTGTTCCTAACCCTATCTACTCAAGATACACCAGCCATACTCTTTAGACACTTCATCTCAAACACATTAAGTTTCTGTCTCTCTGTCACTTTCATTCCCCCACAACTCCGATCCATACATCATAGTTGGTACAATCACTTTCTCATACAGAACTCTCTTTACATTCATGGCCGACCCTCTATTTTTTACTACTCCCTTAACTGCCCCCAACACTTTGCATCCTTCATTCACTCTCTGACATACATCTGCTTCCACTCCACCATTTGCTGCAACAACAGACCCCAAGTACTTAAACTGATCCACCTCCTCAAGTAACTCTCCATTCAACATGACATTCAACCTCGCACCACCCTCCCTTCTCTTACATCTCTTAACCTTACTCTTATCCACATTAACTCTTAACTTTCTTTTCTCACACACCCTTCCAAATTCTGTCACTAATCGGCCAAGCTTCACTTCCACGTCTACAAACAGTACAGTATCATCCGCAAACAACAACTGACTTACCTCCCATTCATGATCATTCTCGTCTACCAGTTTCAATCCTTGTCCAAGCACTCGAGTATTCACCTCTCTCACCACTCCATCAACATATAAGTTAAACAATCATGGGGACATCACACATCCCTGTCTCAGCCCCACACTCACAGGAAACCAAAATCGCTCACTTCATTTCCTATCCTAACAGATGCTTTACTACCTTTGTAGAAACTTTTCACTGCTTGCAACAACCTTCCACTAACTACATATAACACCATCACATTCCTCATTGCTTCCCTATCAACTTTATCATACGCTTTCTCCAGATCCATAAACGCAACATACACCTCCTTACATTTTGCTAAATATTTCTCGCATATCTGCCTAACTATAAAAATCTGATTCATACAACTCCTACCTCTTCTAAAACCACCCTCTTCTTCTAAGACTGCATTCTCTGTTTTATCCTTAATCCTATTAATCAGTACTCTAACATCCACTTTTCTGACTACACTCAACAAACTAGTACCCCTTGACTTACAACACTCATGCATATCTCCCTTACCCTTATATAGTGGTACAATACACGCATAAATCCAATCTACTGGTACCATTGACAACACAAAACACCTATTAAACAATATCACCAACCATTCAAGTACAGTCACACCCCCTTCCTTCAACATCTCAGCTCTCACACCATCCATAACAAATGATTTTCCTACTCTCGTTTCATCTAGTGCTCTCCTCACTTCCTCTCTTGTAATCTCTCTCTTATTCTCATATCCCATTACCGACACCTCAACACCTGCAACAGCAATTATATCTGCCTCCCTGTTATCCTTAACATTCAGTAAACTTTCATAATATTCCGCTCACCTTCTCCTTACCTCCTCTCCTTTTAACAACCTTCCATTTCTATCTTTCAATGTCTCTTCAATTCTTGAACCAGCCTTCCTTACTCTCTTCACTTCTTTCCAAAACTTCTTCTTATTCTCTTCATATGAACGACCCAATCCCTGACCTCACCTCAGGTCAGATGCCCTCTTTGCCTCACTTACCTTGCGCTTTACTTCCACATTTTTCTCTCTATATCTTTCATACTTCTCTACACTTTTACTCTGCAGCCTTTCTTCAAAAGCCCTCTTTTTCTCTTCAACTTTTACCTTCACTCTTTCAATCCACCATTAACTGCCCTTCCTCATGCTGCCTCCAACAAACTTCTTGCCACACACATCACTTGTAATCCCAACAAAATTTTCTTTTACTAACTTCCACTCCTCCTCTAAATTACCAGTTTCTCTTACTTTCACTTTGTCATATGCCATTTTCAATCTTTCTTGATATTTACTTTTTACCACCGGTTTTATTAGCTCTTCAACCCTTACTAGCTCCCTTTTACATCTACCTACTCTATTTCCCAACTCTTTTGCTACAACTAATTAATCTTCCACCAAAAAAAGGTCAGACATACTGTCAGCCATACCCCTAAACACGTGCACCTCTTTCAATCTTCCGAACGTTCTTTTAGTTATCAACACATAATCCATTAACGTCCTTTCTACTACTGCTCCATTTGCCACTCTTACCCATGTATACTTGTTTTTTTTTTTGAAAAAGCTAGAACTATCTCTTGCTCAACACATATATATACTAGTATCTCGCCACTCTCATTTTCACCTGGTACGCCATACTTCCCAATGACACCTTCTACCTCTTCAGCGCCCACTCTAGCATTTAAGTCACCCATGACAACTACATAATCCCTTCTACCAAGTCCTTCTACACACCTAGTTAATTAATTCCAGAACTCATTCCGCTCTTCTTCACTTTTCTTACAACCTGACCCATACGCACTGACAAAAGCCCAACATTCCCTAACCAACCCAATCTTTACCTATATTAACCTAGATGATATCTCCTTCCATTCCAATACCTTACCTGTCATCCATTCACTAAGCAATAAAGCCACACCTTCTCTTGCTCTTCCCTTTTCAATCCCAGACACTCTACCAGACATTTCACCAAACATCACTTCACCTTTCCCTCTTATCTTTGTCTCACAAAAAGCCAATATATCCATTCTTCTATTTCTAGACATACTTCCAATATCACATCTTTTACTCTCTATTGTACTACATCCGCACACATTGAAACACCCCAAAACTAGAGTGCGGGGAGCAGTCACTCTCCCCCCAGCTCCACCTCTTTGATGTCTCACAGGATTATAACACAGGAGAGGGGGTTACCAGCCCCCTCGTCCCGTCCCATTTAGTTGCTTCTTACAACTCGCATGGATTCGTTGGCGCTCTTCTAATTGTTTTAGTGGCCCCGTGGTCACAGTAGTAGTAGTACCTACAATGTTTGCAAAATATTGAGACATGTGGTGTAAAAAAAGAAATGATAGAACTAGAGAGTATACAGTACAAAATCATGAATAGAATTTTTGAGCGGGTTGCTACCACAGCATACTGGGGGCTAATAGCAGAAACTGGAATATCGCCAATTGAAAATAGAATAGAGTGTAAAAGGGTGATGCTATTTCATAACATCAGATGACAAACGGCTAGTTAAGAAAGTAGTGAAAGATCTGTTGTTGTTGTTGTGGTATTAAAGCCAACAATTCATGTTGGCATGGGACTTTCCCCTGTTTGGCCATAGGTAATCTGAAAAAATTCAATTGATAGAAATGGAAATTTGAAAGGTTTATAGTTGTAGGGACAGATGTGAACAGAGAAAGGATGATGGTGGTAGTGGAAGGGGGTCATCATGCCACGGATAGAGGTAGTTTGAAAAATTGTAAGGCCTAGGGTCCCTGTCGAGTATTTTAGTTGTAGAAAATTTTATGGAAGAATACAGATGATGATGTATATAGGACCTTACAGTGAGGGGATGAGATGAAGTTGAATGAACTTCCAGAGGTTACATTACCTTGATGGAGGTAGGTTTGAAAGCAATTTTCTATGGGTTTCAATATCCTCAACAATTGCTTTTACCAGTGTGGCTGCAGTTTGCATGGCGTTTTGTGAGTTAACGTCTGGTTGTAAGTTACCCCTTAGATACGCTGTCTCCCTACATTCTAGTAGGTAGTGTATAAAGGCCTGTTGTGGTATTTGTTCACAGTGTTCGCATGGTCTTACACTGTTTTCTACAGTCTCCCAGCAGGCTTTGTAACCCCAGCCTGAATCTGTGAATACATACAACTTGCTCTCTTGGTGTGTGCCTGTCAATGGGGGGAGGCACCAGATCTGTGGCCCACTTGTACTCTGTGGCAGAAGGGGAGTTATTTTCTATCCACTTGTGTAGGTCCTTGATCATATTTTCTTTGAGATGTAGCTTTATTTTTTTGTGGATCTGTTGAAGCGCAGGCTGTATGTGCAACTGTACCCTGTCTATGTGTCTGTGCTTTCGACTAGCTCATCTGCTTTCTCATTTCCTAACATTGCAATATGATTGGAAATCCTGTTGAGAGTCACAAGTCTGCCTCTTTCATTGTGCTGATATGGTAGTGAATTGATATCAGCTAGTAGACTCTTTGCTTGCATTGAGGATTTTGATTCTGTGGATGACTACTGGTTTTCCTTCGTTTTCAAACGAATATTTCAGTGCTTGCTTTATTGCAACAAGCTCTGCCTGCATGGTGGAGGCATTGTTGGATATTCTCCAGCAAGCCAGAAAGTTGTTGGAGTATACTGCAGCTTATGTTATTTGAATTCCAGGATCCACAGTGCCATCTGTGTAATAGGTCTGTGCCCCTGCGATTTCTATGCTTCTGATTGCCTCTGGGCTGCTGTTCTTAGTTCCTCCGTTGTGCAATCTTCTTTTGCCTTTGGAAGATTTGTATACCTGAAAGGTACAATTTCCCTTTTCAAGGGTGAGATGCCCTGGGTTGTGTCTGGGATCAGTTGCAGTATTACTTCAGCTATTCCCAGGATCTTCAGGTTATCACTGTGGTCCATGCCATAGGAGCTTTAGGTGTGGATCTCAGGGTGCTTTGTGAGTTCATCTCTTACCCTCTTCTTTGCTATGGAGTCTCTATCAGAGAGAAACATTTTTGCCTTGCGCTTGCGTTTCTCTGTGCAATCCTGTCTTCTAAGGTCGGCAAGTTGATTTCAAGCCTGATATTACACAGCCTTGTTCACATGGGAGCTCATAGCATGAGTCTCATAGCATCATTTTGTATTACCTGTAGAGTAACTCTTTGGGCCTCTGTCAGCTTTGTTAGGATAAGAGCAGCATAGTCCACAAGTGTTTTGGTAGAGGCTAGGTAGTTCTTCTGTATATGCTCATTTGCTCCGTCCTTTAGAGAAGACATATATCTCATGGCTGCAAGCTTTCCATTTGATCTTTCCTTTAGGTGATTGATTTACTCCTTGGAGGTTAGTTGTTTGCCTATGACAACTCCCAGGTACAAATAGCTGTCCAAATAAGAGAACCATACAGGGAATATTAGGGAAAAAGTATCATAGAAATAAACAATAAATATGATATTAAAATTGAAGAAGTAAGAAAGTATAAAAAGCGAGAACAAAAAATAAATAAAAAAGTAAAGTGGCAAATAAAATTAAAAGAAAAATAGAAGAAAAGAAAGCAGAGATGACCAAACCGAGGTTTGTGATTAGTAATAGTAGAAGAGATTACATAGGAGAAGTTAACACTAATAAGCCAGTAATGGTTATGAAAACAAGGTTGAATATGCTAGAATCAAAAGAAAATCATAGAAATAGGAATGATAAAGATAAAGTTTGTTTTGTTGTGTAGGGATGAAGAGTATACAACTAAGCCCTCAACGGTTCAGTTTTCTTTGGTTTAAGGGAAGTTTTAGTGTAAATAGTAACCAAATTATGAATGTTCTTCTTAAGTCTTGGAATTTACTTATTGATACTTTGGAAGTTCAAACTTGGATGTTATAATGTCTCATTTTGTAATTATTATTACCAATCCGTGTGTTAGGCAAAGTTTCAATTATCTGGAAAATCAGAGATTGCAATACCAAAGGTTGGAAAGGATGGCAGAAGTAAAATTAAACTGAATCAAAACGGTAACAAAGAATACAAGTAAAATGAAGCAATAAAACTTTCATTTTATTATTTATTATACTTGGCTTTGTAGCTTATAAACTTCCAACCAACCTAAGTTGCACCTTGCATAACGATAAAAGTATTATTAATAAGAGCAGAAACAAAACTTATTTCCTTCGTCTGTTGGGAGAGTCGAACGCTGGTCTTTCCATCTGAGTGAGTATGACGTTACCACTATACCACAAGACACCATCTTGAAAGAGGAAATGTCAGGGAAACTGTATCAGCAGGAGAGTTGTGCCTGATCAGTGTGACTCACAGTCCGAGATGGCACAGTGTAAAATCCGGACGTCGGATGCCGTCCGGGAGAATAGAAAATCGCTTGTATCACCGGGAAAGACGCGAAAATACACCTCTTTTTTGTGACTGGGAATGTTCACTGATACTTTCTGTTATTTTATGAATAAATGTTCGAAAAAATATTGGTTTATTTTCATGTTTTTTGAGAATATCACTTAGTACATAGTGTAATGTTGACGTCCGATTGAGATTATTCTCAATAAAAATGAAAATAAATCAATATTTTTCGAACATTTACTCAGGAAATAACAGAAAGTATCTGTGAAAATTACCAGTGTCAAAAAAGTGGTGTATTATGGCGCATTTACCGGTGATACAAGGGGTTTTCTATTCTCCCGGACGGCATCCGACGTCCGGATTTTACACTGTGCCGTCCGAGATGGAACTTTCCCGTCCAATATCAGTCAGAGAGTGACTGTGTAATGATGTACTCTTGAACAGCCTTGCTTACTGTTACCTTTCAAGATTTTGTTTTTGTTTCTATAGTTATTTGTTAAGAAATGGATTGTAATTTTTGTATAACATTTACGAAAAATTAGTGATATTTTACATATATAGTTTGAGAAAAAGAATTCAAAGTCTTAGAAAGAGTTGCATCAAGATTATCCAACACAAGTATCTGGCTTCTTAGCTAATACCAATTCCCTAATATCGCAAGAGGGACTGCCCCTCTCTATTATTCTTCTCCTGTACTTCTCTTTCTCCCTATTTCCTTAATCTTTCCCATCCCGAGTACCTGCCCTTGAGCTATAAACTAGATTGTATCCAGGGTACCCTTCCTTTCCCCATAATCCTCCCTTCCCTATTCTTAATATTATTATTACAAGCTTCCATATGATTCCCAGAAGAACGTTGGTGGAATAACCAAATATTATTGCATACCCACTTGGGTATAAAATGCACACAACATATTGAATAAGTTAAGTTGGTCTCCTGATGCCCTCTCACCTATGGGTGTGGGGCAGTCTTCCTTGTGCCTACCGTGACCAGTTGGTAGTATGATTATTCATTGACAAAGTTGGTTTTGACGTATCATTTGGTTATAACGAAACTTTTATGGAAATAGCTCGTACCAGCAGTGAATTCAGGAGGGATAAATCTTTGAGAGGCAAAGTTTTAAACCAAGGATTAATATGCAACAAGAAGAAATTCCTGTTTGAGGAATTATTCAATAAGTAGAAAATGATGTTTTCTTAGAGAGAGAAAGAAACAACTTCAGCCCAACGCGTTTTTTATATTTCAAGTTGGTTGATTTTCTGGTGATTTCAGCATATTACTCACCTGTAAATGAGTGAATAATTATTAGTAATCATCCAGGGGTATCCAATCTGCGTTGTCAATTTTTTATTGTTGATATGTTCAATCAAACGCAGGTGTATACATAACCCTTTAATGTATAATAAAAGGATACATTGCTCTTGGCTCTGGGCTTCCAACAACCAACTCTCGTAAACAATCTTAAAAAACAAAACCTGATAAAAAAACATAAGAGCATCGCTCTCAAAAGACTTAAATCCTACTGCATTACAGAAGTAGAAAGAATCATATCTTATCTTTGAGGTAATCAATAAATGCTTGAGCCCTATCATCAAAATACATTATTTCAGTTATGTACAATCTTAAACATGTCTTATCAATGCAATATGATGCAATGTTGCGCTCAATACACGTAACATTTGAGGTAATACAGTACATTATTACAATAATACATAACAGTGTTCACTGTAAACCAAATCTGGCTTCGTTACTTGGTTCTTAAGGAAACTTTAACAATGAATATGGGACATGGTATATCATCTCTTGGGTTTTATAATAGCATGGTATTGATGATGCAACAGTAATATTCATGAAAACAAGGTTAAATGTGCAAGAATTAAAAAAGAATTATGGAAACAGGAATGATAAGGATACCCTTTGTGTTTTGTACAGGGAGGCAGAGGATACTACTGAGCATTTGGTCATGTCATCCATAAAACTCGCACACTGGCCATTTTGGAGAATGATTAAGTCCCTAATTTGATAGACAAGAGATGTATTTGGGCGTAATATTTGTGGTATCCTTTAACGAACAAAGGCAATTCTATAACCAAGCATTTTTAGCCAGAAAGTTCTACCCTGAAGGTGTTTTTGACCTCTGATATGTGCGTCTTAGCAATGCAAAATACCAATGATTAGTAAAATGAGTCGCTGTATTGCTTTTTGTTCCAAACGGTTATGCAACATTGGATGTTAAAACTGACTGGTTTGTGTTTAAGTAACTCGGTAATTTACTTACCTCATTAATTCTAGCTTGTAATTATTTACATTTCTGTACCTATTTATAGGTTTGATTACCTAGAATTGTTGACTGTTACAACCAATGAATGACACTTAATTGTTTTGTATGTATTAAATTTTTCATTCCAGACTGTAGGATTTTCTTTGGATTTGATTTTACCTAGAGCTACAAGAATACTGTTGGTACTTATATAAGCATCATTCAGAACCTACGGAAAAAAAACAAAAATAGAGAACAGAACCAATTGCTCTCTCTCTCTCTCTCTCTCTCTCTCTCTCTCTCTCTCTCTCTCTCTCTCTCTCTCTCTCTCTCTCTCTCTCTCTCTCTCTCTCTTTAACTGAATTGCCAATGTGAATGATGAAGAAAATAATCTATAATTTCTATAGTTTTCCACAATTTGCTATATTTTCTTTCTCCCTCTAAATCTGATATTAAAAATTTGTGAGATAGTTTTTGTAAAAATAACTGTTTTTATGGAATCTTACAACAGACTAGAAGAGCAGATCTTCCTGTTTCCCCTTAAACATAATTAGAAATAGACCAAAGGCCATTATAGGATAAGAAAGATTAAGAATGCTGCATTTATTGACATATAGACTTTGATAAAGGTATGAAATAGAATTAGATTTCATTTAGTCCCCCTCGAAAGTCAAGACAGAAACTAAAGAGAACAGTGTTGTGAGTTCTATTTTCTGCAAAATCTTTAGAAAATTAAATAAATTAATCTTCATTATAGTCAACGAAAATAAAGTTTTCACGTTTGTATTCTATCATTCCGGTTCTTTACTTATTAAATACTGATGAAGCAGGAAAGGCTTCCTCCAGTCTCAGTGAACGTTCACTTAGTATTACGCAAATTCCTGACGAGTGCGATCAGATGGAAAATATTTTATCATCATAATGATGCGTTTTCAAAAATTTGGACTATTTACAATTTTAAGAATTTTTTTTTGTGTTTATAATTATTTTTAATTATTATTAATTAAAATCTTTGTATCATCTGGGAGATTCAGTAAAAAATTTACATAAATAGTTATAGAAAAAAAAAATCAGAATTTTAAAAAGAGGCGGATCAAGTAGCTTGGATTTGAGGGTAGGCCATGTTATATAGTTAACGTTTGCTCTATACTATTATTGAATACCCTCTTGACTGAAGGGTTGACAAAACATTGATTCTAAACGTGATAGCTCAGTTCTCTCACGTATTGGGTAAGTCGAAGCTGTTAAATATATTATCTTTCCAGAGTATATACTCGTAATGCTCAGCTCACTACTTTGTGTAAACTATGGTTGTAAGAACCATCTAATTTACCTCATAATAAGAAGAAATGTAAAATAGGTTTTAAGTAGGTAAAGATACTATTGTATCAAATATTATATATATATATATATATATATATATATATATATATATATATATATATATATATATATATATATATATATATATATATATATATATATAATCTATATCTATCTCTATATATATCTATATATACATATCTATCTATCTATATATATATATATATATATATATATATATATATATATATATATATATATATATATATATATATATATATATATATATATATAACTTCTTTTTTACCGCTATCTCCAAAATAAACTGGTCGTTTGCCTGACAGGATCCATATATCTAATAGTATCAGGCGGCATAGTATTAATGTAACAGAAATTGTCTTCGATTCTTGGACGCCAAGGAGATATTGTAGCTGTTTTATATGTGTATTTGTGTGTGTGTGTATGTCGGTCTGTCTCTCTTTGTATTTGTATGTTTCTGTTTTCAACTCAATCAACTCTGAGTTCTCCTCTCCCTTCCATTCCACTTCAAGTTTTAATGAACAGACGGAGACACAGAAAGGAGAAGGTTTGTGTGTAAAACCATTTGAACAGGAATCTATTGTCCTGAGTTACATAACAGGAAGAGTAATTCGGTTGATAAAGTATAAGAAGGATGAGGAAAGATCGAATCAAAAGAGACCCTTAATTTTACTATAATACTTTGAATATGATTCTCGTTATCACAAGGAAGGATCCTCATTTGACACCGTTGGTTATTTTCTCTCCATAACCTAAAGACAGAAGATTTAAAGACACATTAATCAAGATATGTAGTTGATACTCAAAGGAAAAGACAGAATTATCTCTCGTGAAGGTTTATAGCGAGAGGGAAAACATACATATCCTCTGTTAAATGTTTAAAGGACGCTCATGAATGGCAAAGACAAGGGACGGTGACAATGCCCTAGCGAGTAGGACACTGCCCTGGAGACTAACCTCATATACATATGATTAGTGACTACACTAAGACCCTTTTACTCAAGCTAGGACCAGGGAGGGTCAGGCAAGGGCTACTGTTGACTTAGCAGGTAGACCTATAGGCTCCCCATGCACCCATCCTTAGCTCACAATGATGGTGACTTTGCAGACAATACAAGAAACTACCGAGTTGGAGCGGGTCTCAAATCCCAGTCCAGCAGTTGGTAGGCAGAGACGTTTCCAATAGCACAACTGTCATCAGAGTCTGAATAAGCTTTTATGGATCCCATACTTTACCTCTGAGGCCACATAGCTGTGCAGTATGTAAGGAAGTTTTCCATAGACTAACGGAAAGTGGAATCATGTAACATTCCTTATCTTTATTTGTGGAAAACTGTTTTGAAGTGAAACTACTCATAGTGGTGTTACCAAATAACTCATTTCTTTCTTTCCTTCTGGTTATCAATGATAAGGAGGGTACTCAGTGTCTCCATTAGGAGTAAGAGAATAGAATTCTTTCATCTTATGTAATGTTTCGGAAATTTAATCCCGGATATTTATTTTATTTATCGTCTGAGGTTTCCTGATAATATACTCGTTTGCAAAAAACTAGTTAGGAAAGAATCTTCTACAATATGATTTTATTGGTCAAAATTATAGAAGATCTTCTCATCCATTTATTAAATCATGAGAAATAAAGCTACTGAAATTTTATATATTTAGATGGGATAAAACAGTTTGTATGAATGTGAAAAAAGTGGGGCTAATTCAAAAATGTATTGGAGCATTTGTAAAATACATTTTCTTTGACTTTTAATTTATTTTATACTAAACTTTCATTGTTGCCTTGATGTGGGGTCACCTTTGATTAACGCCCAGGAAGCCTCTTATACAAAATATCCAAATCCTTCTTACAGTCATGAGTATGAGCCTCGCAACCCCATCCCCTCTACGAAGTAATGGAAAAAGACACTCGGTAATCAAGCACTACATAATACAAAGTAATTATGATCCCCAATATCTCTCTCTCTCTCTCTCTCTCTCTCTCTCTCTCTCTCTCTCTCTCTCTCTCACGATGTTTATCATGTAGGTGTTGAGGAGAAACCCACATTTCAACGAACATTTTTATTTATTTGTAGGTTCTCTGTCTGTCTGTCTGTCTCTCTCTCTCTCTCTCTCTCTCTCTCTCTCTCTCTCTCTCTCTCTCTCTCTCTCTCTCTCTCTAAAAAAAAGCGACCAATGGTCATTATAGAATAAGAAGAATTAAAAATGTAACATTTAATAACATATAAACTTAATAAAGGTATTATAAAGAATTGGGTTTTATTTAGTCCCCCTCGACGGTCAATACAGAAAACGGAAGAGGACTGTGATGATAGTTTTTCTGTTTTTTGCTAATTTTATAAAAAGTTCCATTGCACAAATAGTGATTATAGTCAACATGAATAAAGTTTTCACGTTTGTATTCTATCATTCACTATCTTTACTTATTAATTACCGATGGAACAGGAAAGGCTACCTCCAATCTCAATGAATTTTCAATATTACGCAAATTCCTGAAAAGTTTAGATCAGATGGAAAGATATTTTTTCATCATGATGATGTAGTTTGAGTTTTTTACCTTTTAAGAATTAGTTTTCGCGTTTAAAATTATATTTTCAAAATTTTAAATAAAAATTTTAATACTGTGTAGAAGATAAACTTAAATTTTACATATATAGTGATAGAACTAGAAATCATTATTTAAAAAAGAGGCTGCTCACGTTGACTGTAAAGTTGTGGTATGGATCACTAGCTTGAAGGTTTTTTTTATTCCTATTATTATTGAGTACCCCCACGTATGAGGGGTAGACACCAACGAATATTCTAGACCATCATACCATGGTAACCGTTTCTACTCTTTATCAGATCGCACTGAAATTATGTAATGTTGGTATTAATACTGTTACCACTTCAGCTGCTGGGCTACAGTGTGCTCCCATGGCTCGGCTCAGTGCTCACTACGACACTACTTTACTCTAACTGTGAAATTATATAGCCCCTGATCTTGCGACAAAAGAAGTAATGAATATTGTATATATAAAAAAAATTATTCCATTCATCACTTACTGTCAATCATCTTAATTGATCATGAGAATACGACTGATAAGTTATGTTACATTTCTTACTTTATTTGTAACAACTGGATATTGTTTTCCAGCATTGAAGAAAAGACCAACATATTCATATAGCATTTAATATCATTACTTCATAAGAGGTTTTGAACGATGCTTGGTTCTGTAACAGAGGGGTTGATGGATATCCTGAAAACAAAGTTGAATTTAGATAAGATTTTGTAAATTGCACAATCCTTTGATCTTTATTGCATCTCCCAAAGAGAACTGGATTTAACTGGGATTTCATTTGGCTGGAATCTAATCCCAGTAATTATAAGTCTCAGTGGCCTCTTGGAAGCGTCCCTGCCTGGCGCTCCCCGGACTGGGGTTCGAGTCCCACTCAAACGTAATACTTTCTTTAGTGTTTGCAACCTCGCCTTCATTTTTGAGTCATCAGCAGCCATTGCCTGGTCTTAGGTTGGGTGGAGAGGGGGTTTGGACGCTGATCATATGTGTATATGGAAAGGGG
>NC_090749.1:29701567-29726567 GCF_036898095.1 Palaemon carinicauda | reverse complement strand
TGAATTTAATAATTTCACACACTTCCATTACGGTGATATGTGCCATTAAGTATATTTATTGCCAAATCCGTTATCAGTAAAAAAAGAAAAATCTATTGAAATGGGACCCAATGAATTATTTTATAGGATCATATCTGTGACTTCCTTAGAAATGCTTGCATTCCTTAATGATATACTGAATAGCAGTTCCTTATCAAACCTGTTATATCCTTACGTCCTTTCTTAGTATTTAATTATTTGATTCATTCCTTACATTATGATAAGATTATAAAACATTCAGTATTTCTGGTTAAGTATGTAAAGAATGACATTAGAAACCCATTTATTGTTAGGTCCACGGCCATCAAGTTAGAGGTTTTTCAAGGTTTTTTTTTTTCAAACTTTGAGTGGTTTCTAAAAACCTAAATGGATTACGAGTCTGGTTAGGTGAGAGATTGGTCTGTTCTAGGATTCGCTCCTTGGGGTTAAGATCAACGCTGCAAAGTCCTTTATTTGCTACCAACGTTTTCCGAGAGATTTGCATAACATTATTATCCCCCAGAGGAGTTTATTGTGGCTCCTGACCAGAAATCCTTGGAGGTCAAATTCCATTCCCTCTGGAAGTGATATTATCCATTACTTTTATCTTTATCATTATTCTTTTGTGAAAAGTAGAGTTCTAGTCCAATTGTTGTTAAAGGAGACGATTAATTTGCGTTTCTCTGAGAGAGAGAGAGAGAGAGAGAGAGAGAGAGAGAGAGAGAGAGAGAGAGAGAGAGAGAGAAAGAGAGAGAGAGCCCTTGCTATGAATATTTTTTCTTTGCACCCTCCCTTTGCCTATCACCTGGGGGTTTATGGGTATTGTATGGGGGGGGGGGGGGTTGGGGGTTGGCGACTGTACTTCACTCTATTCTATTATACATTTTGTATTCTTATAATTCACGAGACATGGAAATCATCGTAGATCATAGTTTTTTCTATTGATTCTATTCACTTTACGTTTTTAGCTAAAGTTTTTCCAATATTTCTTCATCATTCCTTTTCAGCTAAGATTGCCTCTTCCATGAAAAGATATTTATCTTGCTAATGATAACCAGTAGTATCAATACGAATAAATTAGGCGGAGTTTTCAGTCCTCTCTCTCTCTCTCTCTCTCTCTCTCTCTCTCTCTCTCTCTCTCTCTCTCTCTCTCTCTCTGTGTAATTAACACTTTTTTAGAATATATATCAATAGCCCATGGAAACTAGATTAATACATTATTTTCTCATTGAAACCTAATTATCGAGCAAAATATTACTATTCAATCCTATTAAAGATGGTTGTCCCTAACCCATTCACCCCTTCATTCCTCATCCCTTCACCCCTCACCCCTTGACCCCTCATTCCTCACCCTTTCACCCATCACCACTCACCCCTCACCTCTTCACCCATCATCCCTCACTCCTCATTCCTCACCCCTTCACTCATCACCCCTCAACCCCTCACTCCTCACCCCTTCACCCATCACCCATAACCCCTCACGCCTCACCCCTTTACCCATCACCCCTCACTCCTCACCCTTCACCCATCACCCCTCACTCCTCACTCCTCACCCCTTCACCCATCACCTCTCACTCCTCACTCCTCACCTCTTCACCCCTCACCCCTCACTCCTCACTCCTCACCCCTTCACCCATCACCCCTCACTCCTCCCTCCTCACCACTTCACCCCTCACCCCTCACTCCTCACCCCTTCACCACACAGCCCTCACTCCTTCACCCCTCAACCCTCACTCCTCACTCCTCCCCCTTTCACCCATCACCCCTCACTCGTCACTCCTCCCCCTTCACCCATCACCCCTCACTCCTCATTCCTCACCCCTTCACCCATCACCCCTCTATCTCCACTCCTCACCCCTTCACCCTTCACCCCTCACCCCTCACTCCTCACTCCTCTCCCCTAACCATATCACCACCAAATACGTCATTGGAATCCACACAAATTCATGACGATTACGTCTTTACAATTGAGAAGCGTGAGAGATTGATACCTATGTAGAAATATGCATATATATAATCAATTCCAATCAAGTAGGCTATTTTTTACCCTAAGTTATAAGTCATGGAAGGTTCCAGAACGCAAGGATTCAAGAACTCTACACATTGTTCATCTAAATGGCCAATAAATGGCCTTAGTAGTAGAATACCAAATTGCTAATTACCCCCATCAACCCATCATTATAATTTTCATTACATTATTTATGTTCCCATTTTGGGCAGAGATTTTCTGTCAAACATATGCCTTTGCACTTGAGATTCCTTGTTGTCTGAGCCCAACTTAATTCTTAGAAAATTACAAATTTCACAATAAATGTCACTGAAATATCTCATAAGCAAACAATCGTTAGTTCATTTACATTTTGGGGTCAGGGGGTAGCCAGATATGCCACATGTACTGAAATCGGTGAGACAATCACGTAATTACACGGTTATTTTTATAATATTCTATTACCCATCTGCGAAACCATATGATAATTAATATGATTCATGGGATGACATGTATTGCTAGTAAGAACTACATAGAAAAACAAGAGCGTTATATTACGAACGGCATAACGCAGACCCTGCCTCTAGTAAATCATAACGAGTTTCACTTTACCGCTAATAGATGGTGTCAGAGGCATCTTAGCCCAACTAATGCAGCAACATTATTTGAGGACCACGTGTGTCAAAAAAGAGTGGTAGGAAGGTAGAGGCTAGAGAATTGGTCATTTGTAAACTGTTCAACTATCGCTTCCTTATTATACCTGGATATTTTTATCAGGATATTGATTGGATTTTTCAGATTTTATCGGAAGCAACATAAGGTTACTTATAAAAGTGGTTTACAGTTTCTTTCTTGATTAGAAAACAAGGATAATGAGGTATAACCGTGTACAACTGACCCAGGTAACAATCATCAGCATAGTTAATGTTGGTGGGACGAGCTTGGGACAGCGCTGCCAAATTCAATTTCCTTGGGTGGAGAACAGCATTATCCATTACAGATTTAAGCCATTTAATGTACACTAGTAATATGCCAAAAGATGTTTGGCTGTAATGTCATTTGATGATGTTATCATCAGCGTAATCAAGAGAGACAATTCGAATAACAAAAAAAAAATTGTCATTCTTCTTCTGTGTCTTCTTCGCCAACGTCTGACTGTGTTGTGTCATCTACTTTTTTATGAATTTGCGTTTGTTGATAAGAACGTTCCAAAGAGGAATTCTTACATAAGATGAACTTTATCTTCATTTCCTTTGTAAATAAATACATGTCAGTAAGGCTTTTCCTTGGTTCAATGGAAGTTAAATGACACCCTTATGATAATTTTGCAAGCAATATGGAATATATTTTATTTATTTTTCACGCACCGCGTGAGTGTCTCTAATGGCACAACATTTAATAACACATTTATTTATCGCTTCTCTCTCTCTCTCTCTCTCTCTCTCTCTCTCTAATATATAATACCGTATTGTCAACCGATGCCACAAAGGCAATTCACAATAAAAAAAAAGCATAAAATCATCGTTCTTCATTCAATCACTCAGACATCTTTAGTTATTACCTTAGAATAACTCTTTCTACGATACATAAGTGTTCTATGGGAAGGTCATGAAAACTAAACTACTTTGGTATATTATAATTTCCAAGACTTTTAAGAAAAAGAGGAAATGCTACTGGCTTCTGAGGCCTTTTGCGGATAAACGAGTGAGAAATGAAACGACCAACGAAAGGACATGGAAAAGTGATTTCAAAATAGATGTCAAACGAGACTGTATTTATAGATGTGGTCACTTATACATGAGGAGGGTTCTACCTCCACTAAGGTAACAACCTCTGAAACCCTCATCAAAATCCATTTCGTCCCCTCGTCGTGAGGCCCTAAACACATCATCCCATGTATTTTTCCATAACTTTTACTACTACAAAAATATTCCGCAGGGCCCCAATGGAGTAAAGGGTTTGACAACCCTACCTACACCATTTTTCTAAGTTTCAAAGGCCTTACTAACCCTTCAAACTACCACTATCCGTGACATACTGGACCCCTTCCACTACCACCATCATCCTTCCTCTGTTTGCATCTGTCTCTACAACTGAAAACCTTTCAAATTTCCTTTTTTTTAACAATCAACCTGTATTTTGTAGGTTATCTACGGGCCAAACAAGGGAAAGGCCCGTACTAACAGGAATTGTTGGCTACAATTCAATGAACGAACGTAAGTTGTTACCAAGTAAGGCGAGTTAACTTTCAAAACTTTTATAAAGCAAAGGACAGATGGCGTTGAGTAGTTTCAGATATAAAATGTTGACAGAAAGAAATATGGCTCCTGCTTCTAATAATAAATACTGATTCAGTCTTCTTTGTCTTCTTCAAAATACTTAATCGGTGTGTGTAGTCACCTAAGTCCAGAGTCACAGAGGGTGTAGCTGAAGAATGTTTCCAATACAAGGAGTGTTCAGTCAGTTCTCTCTTGTTTCTGCCCCCGCCCCACCCCTAATCTTTGGAATGGGCAGCCAATGTAAGAACCCGTGTCCAGCACAAGGCTGTACACTCTGAAAAGCAAGCAATGATCTTTCTGCCAGGTCAAGAACTGTCCTACCCAGTACAAGGGACACACAGCTTCCTGCCAGTTTGGTGGGAGGAATTCTCAGCTCTGCCATACACTGTCAACTTTCCAATAAGCTCTTATAGCAGAACCTTCATCTGTTGTTTCTGCTATAGCAAGGAGCACCAGCACTGTCAAGACTTCTGTCATGTTGACAGGAAAAAATACAAGGAATGCACTGCATACTATGATCCCAAGAGAAACTTCGTGTTCTTTGCTCTGAAGCTGGCTCCAGAGCTGAGCATGCAGCTTGATTGGGACTGTGTCCAGCACAAGATATTGTGCAGATGCAATGATTACAATCTGTACCACGACATAGTATATACACTTGTCACTAGAAGGAATAGGGAGCCTCTGTTGCACAAGAATGCCCTACCACTGAAGCTCATCAACATTGACATCCCACACTTTCATACCCCAGGAGTTCTCCAGAAGATACTGAATACCCTGGGCAGGCCACCTAGACGGCTGTTTTAAATTGAATCCAGATATCGACTGCATGAAGGCTACACCTGATAGATATTATCAAGAACGTGGTCTTCCTGTTCTTGACCCCTCTCCTCAACCAGTGAGGATGCCATCTGCCAAGAAGAAAAAGAGTGGAACAACAGTGAAACCACCTACTGCCACCTCCACTGCCACACTACCTACTAACACTCTAAAAACAGAATAAGTGTCAGCCATGGACCTGGATCCATCCAAAGACACTCGCCCTCCTGCTCTGGCTTAGGCACATCAGCGAGACCGCAGTTGCACATCCTGCCTAACACAGCTACTTGCTGAAGTCACTGCCACACTCACCCCAACTGTTGGGCCTACTCCAAAACTTGCTAAAGCCACTGCCACACTCACTCCAACTTTTGAGGCTGCTCCAGAACCCCGGCCTGCCTCTACGGATCCAGAGAACCTGCTAAAATTAAAGTTACCAGCCTCAGAAGGTGTATATTCTTATGCAGCAGTTGCTGCCATTGCGGCCTCGAACCAAGGAATAAAGATCTCAGCCAGAGCCATTCTAAAGGGTGATATGATAATTAAACCTAAGGATCAGGGTAGCGCCAGCCTTTTTCACAGGGAAACCTCCCTGGCCTATCTTGCTCCTGCCAGGAAATTGAGGAAAGCAGTTATCTCCAACTATTCTGTCAATATGCCACTGTCCTTGCTGAACGCCATGTAGTCAGCCAAAAACTGCCTATCTGGAAAGTCACATTCACCTTCATTGGGCCAATCCCACCATCACTGGACCTCAGACTGTGCGGAATTTTCCCCATAGCACATAGCAGAGTTAAGCATCTACCCACTATGCTGCTTCAACTGCCAACGTTTTTGCCACCACAAGGAGAACTGCAGGAGCTCAACAGTCTGTGGAGTCTGTAGCAGGCAGCATCCCACCCATAAATGCATTGACACCCACAAGAACGAGTTAGAGACCCATCCGAGGTGTCCCAATTGTGGTGGATCTCACCATGCCTGGAACAGGAGTTGTCCAGAACAATTTAGAAGATTGACAGCATTACAGACCGTCCCATCTACCACTGCAGCACCTGCCCCACCAAAGCCACATAAGAACCAAAGAGCTCCACGTTCCAGGCTACCATGTAAGTCTTCCACTGATCATGACCCAGTCACCACAACTCCTGTCACTGCGGTCATGCTCTTGGGGCTGAGGGACTGCACCTCCATGCCTACAGTTATGCTTTTGGGGCTGAGCTAATGTATGTCCTTTCTGAGTTCCTGTCTGGGTTGTGTATGCTCTTGGGCGAGCTGATTCTCTTGCATATGTGTCTAGTAATTTTGAAAAGTAAGATTGCTCTGGTCGGAGCAATACACTTGAGCAGATTGTCGATAGCCGATATCTGGCAAGACCCTGACCACACTGGTTGGGTCTTCCACCTTAGGAGCTATGACTGACTGTCTAAGAGCCCCATCCGGGAATAATGTTAGGGCAATCTATGCACGCACGCAGCTGTCCTTTTATAATAGGAACAATACTGTAGAGAATTCTTGATCGTTCAAGACAGACTAACATTACGCAATAGCGACGCTCCAGGACCCCACTCTCGAATGATCCTGTTGAACTCACGTTCGTCAGACGGGCGTCGCCGAAGTACAATAGTTATGGAAAGTGTCTAAAACTCCTGTTCCAGAACACAATGAAATTTTGAGTTAGAGATACATTAACACATATAAAAATTAATAATTTATATTCTATTTTTACATCAACATACATAAAAAATCAGCTACAAGATTTGTAATACAATGTACATAAATCTATCTTAACAGATAATACTTAGGAGTAAAAATTCATTACAAAATAATAAGAAGCTTTTGCTTACTTTCTGGATCTATTAGTCCTAAAAGGGAAATTGGTAGCGATGCTTCGAATTTTGTTTTAAACTTTGTTTTTGTTTTCTTGGAAGACAGCCAGAGACTATCTTGAGACAATAGCAGTTCTTGAAAGATTGTTTTCCAGATCATATATTAAGGTTTTACCAGGAGGCTATGACGCGAGGAAAATTGTGAAGGAAAAGATTCTTTCTGTGTAAAGTCAATTGTGAGGAAAACATAGATTTTCTTGTAAGGTGTCTCAGACAATAAAGTTGTTAAAGGATACTTATTATGGGGTCGATGATGACGTGATTATTAATTGGGGTCTGTAGGGGGAATTTGGAAGAGGAAGGGAAGAGCCTTAAGGCGTTAATTTTCCCTCTCGAGTCAACTTGCAGGTTTCAAGAGACTGAGAGGAAAGAAAAGATTAATAGTTTATTACCAATTGTGAACAAGAAAGAAAGAGAAAGAATTTTCTTCTATTACTAATGGTGAAGCTGTGTTGTAACTGACTACATCGAAGTAGGCAAGAGGATTCATTCAAAAGTTATCATAATGTTTCCCGTGGGGGATGTTCTTTATTATACTTCAAAGGATATATCATTCATTGCAATGAAGTATTTAATTTGAGAGACGAATCATACATTGATGCCAAATTGGAGGAACCCAATTAAGGTTTAAAGGCCGCTCATAAGTGACACAGGCAAAGGAAATTGAATTTGCCCTCGCAAGCAGGACAGACATTACCTTAGAGACTGACCATATACACATATGATCAGCACCCAAGCACCTCTCCACCCAACCTAGGACCGGGCAATGGCTGCTGATGATTCAGCAACGAAGGTTAGGTTGCAGACACTGAAGAAAGTATTCCGTTTGAGTGGGACCTGAACCTCTGTCCTGGGTGTACCAGACAAGGACACTTCCAATAGACCACCACAACTTATAATTACTAGGACTGGATTCCAGCCAAATGAAATAACCAATTAAATCCGGTTCTCTTAGGAAGATGCAATAAAGAATAAAGGATTGTGCAAGTTACACAAAGCTTGATTATCTAAATTCAACATTGGTTTCTGAATATCCCTCAACCCTTCTGTTACAGAACCAAGCATTGTTCAATATCTTTTATGAAATAATGTTATTAAATGCTGTGGCGGGATGTTGCAAAACAACCCCCACACCCTTGAATTACTCTGAACAGACCAATGTCTCCTCAATACAACCTTTCCCCTTACGTTAGCAGCAGCGGGACTCTTGGACAAAAGGACAAAAACAAAACAAAACATAACCTTAAAACTATATATTTCTTACTAACTATAATAATCACTTAACACTAAAAACCATTCAAATAACTGTAACACCGTTCAAATAAACCAAAATAACCCTAACAAAGTTCAAACTAATCTCGACCACAACCAAAATGTATATTATATTTTATGGGACATTAACACTGTCCTCAACACAAAGCCAACTGTCTTTTATGGCAAACTATCAAATATGTTTATAATTGTTTATTTATTGATGCGGAAACTGTCTCCGCACACAAACCGATCACTCCTTGGCACACCCACTAATCTGTAGCAAACAGAACTAAATGCAGTTTGTCAACTGAACTGAACAGTCAATTAGTGGTCGTCATCATCATCATCAATAACAGCAAAAGGAATCTTGATAAACAGGCCAGGTCATCAACGGTTGTACAATCAAATGAGCAGTCCAAACACAATCTCTTACATGCTAGGTCGTCAATTCAAGATCGGCATTCAAAAAAATAAGTTCTCCAAAGGAGGAATCACGGCCTGCCAAAATAAAAAAGAAAAACACTTACGAACACTTCTAGCTAACTGAACTATCGCACTATAATCAAAGATAAATAATAAATTGTTCCTATCATTCACAATCACGATAACCAAAGATAAACAAAACTGTACCTACTCAGAAAATCAATGAACACTTCCAACGCTGGTAAGAAAAAAATATATAAATAGTTATCCAGCACTCACACAACTGCCTTAAGCTGCAGTCAAATAAAAAAAGCATTCGCTCCGAAACATTCACCACTGTCGTAACCTAACTAAAACATAAACAAACAATCTCATTTGTACCAACAGTCTTTCCCACTACAAACAATCATTCGCTAAATACCACTTGTTCTTCGGCGCACACCGCGGACACACAAACACACAAACACACATACACACACACAAACACACACTCTCGCGCGATTTAGCAAAACTAATGCAAATAAACTCTCTCTCTCTCTCTCTCTCTCTCTCTCTCTCTCTCTCTGGATTTGGCAAAAGAAAATAAAAAAATAAAAAATAAAAAAAAAATTAATCCTCCACACCATCACACACTTATTTAGTTCTTTCGTTTTGTGGTATCGGAGTTTCAAGAATTCTGTTTGACGCAAATGATATCTAAATAACACATACCAAGAGAGAGAGAGAGAGAGAGAGAGAGAGAGAGAGAGAGGTCTGCCTAAGTAACTGTTGTTGTTGTAACTCTTTGCATTCTTTTATTTTATTTTATCGATAATCTTGTGATGAAGTTTACATTTTGTTGCCTCATTTCAGCCAATTCCTTCTTGCACGTTCCTTGTCTTTCTTTGGATAAACACTTTCAGAAACATCATTTAAACTCACTTAAAGGTAAGGGAAGAAAAGCCTCTCCAGGAATTATTTGGAGGAGATGGGTAGGAGGAATTTGATCTATAAGACCAGGCACAGGGGTCAGGAGGCCATTCACCGCCATGGTGTAACTGGGCATTGCTTATTTTCTCCCTCATATCGCGAAAGCGTTGAAGAATTACAGCAAAAACTTTCAGGATAAGTTGAAAATTTATTACAGACGATGAAATAATCCCTTCAACTCTCCTCGCACCATAAAGAAAGTTTTCTTCCAGAGAAAAATTAGTGAAAATTTATTTTCATAAACTGCGCAATTTCGTTTGAGGCAGTTCCCATTAACATCACTTAGGAACTCCTGACCATTTGGTAATGGGATGACCAAGACAAAAATGTTCTCTTCTTTTGACATGTAATTACTGGTAATGCAAGACATGAAAGGAAAAACACTTTAAAGCAATTACTATGAGATTCAGGGCCCCTGTAACACGGTTTTTTCGCAATAACTTTTTTTCTATGAATTTCATAAATATAACGCTTATTCAGAATGCACATTATATCTACACATAAATTTTGACTATATTCTGCATTACGTAGGTTGAATAAATTTGGTACTTTATTAAGTAAAAGTGACGATTTTTGAAGACGGGCCAACTTACTCAGAGAAAAGGTTTCGAACGCACTCGTTACGTAACTTATGACGGCATTTCTTCTCTCTTTCTCGATCGATGATTGGTTATACGTAACGAAGGCTATACCTCTGCCAACAATAACACAAAAGTGTAAGTAAAAGCAAAGCAGTACACCTTTATGAAATCTGAAACCTCTCCACTGAGAATTGTCATAATGAACAAACGAACAAAATATGTTAATAAATACAAAAACACTTCGATTATTGGTCTAACTCCCAAAATAAGTTTCCTAAGAAATTACAGTCTACTTTATAGGTCACAATCAGATTGACAAAGTGTATGGAATAGTTGGTAATTTTCAAAAACGTAGTAGACCAGCTTGATTTGATAACTGCTATATCCAATGTCAAGCAATTTTTATTCATTGTCTATCTACCTACCTATTTACTGTAAAAAAAAGATAGCCGGTACCGTATTTTCGCTTTAAACCTTCACCAATAATTATCGTCAGAATGATGACTTCATGAGACTCCACCCACTTTGGCCTCGTTATGAATCAGGATAACACTGAAGGTTATCATCGGCATTGTTGGATCAGAAAATTCAAATTCTGGCTATAAAAACTCATTTCTCGAGTAGTTGTAAGAAGTGCTAAATGATCCTCAATGATCCCAGCAGTTGGCCTAAACGTTTAATTGTTGTGGCAGTACTGCTACAGTAGTATTACTACGCCAGCACTGATACCCCACCCACATCTATGTATTGTTCCGCCATTCATAAAGTCTTTGTCATGTTTTTTCACTGTGCAATAAGCCATGGCCTTCTCAGAAATTAAGTTTAACATTAGATGATAGGTTATTTCATTAAGCTGACAAATTAAGGCAACTGGGTATGTTATTGCCGACGTTGAAGCTAAAGATAAAGTATGGTATCATTCCGTCATTGCATTATCATCTTTACTACTATTTGTTTTGCTACATGTAGTAAAAATTTTAAAGGATAAATGAATTATGTTTACTTTACTTCTATAGATTCCCATTAGATGTACAAATAAAACTCCTAAAACTATTCATGATTTATTTACGAAAGGCAGTCATGCCCAAAACATAGCCAGCACGTTCGTACGGCCTAAGAAGAAGAAAAAAAATTATATCGGATGATCCGTTGGTCTGATGGAGATTTTAGCACAAAAATTTTATTTTAACAAAAAAAGTTATATAAAGACTGTTTACATACAATCTCTCTCTCTCTCTCTCTCTCTCTCTTGGTGGCATAGTGAATAGTTAATGGAAATATTCAAAAGCCTGAATGACATTACAAGTATTAAAATCATGTTACGCTAAATACAAATCAGACCATAAACATTGGATTTAAACTAGAAACTGAATAATTACCTATTCAGGCTATAATAGATATGGCCAAGGGCTATCTCATGACTGTATAAAGTTGCAAGTCGTAAGACAAATGCAGGTTTGCAACCACGGGGGCAATTCCAAATCCTGTTAGCCATTCTTGACTGTTATGGATTTCAGAGCAGATGGAAGAAGGTGAATGGGTGTCTGGTGGATGGGCGGGGCAAAATTTTGTCCAAAGGTGTTTACATTGCTTACGTAATGAATGTTTTCGACTCTTGGCTCGGTATCACTGGCCATGGCGTCGGCTGGATCATTTTTACTCTATAAAAATTAAAACTATCGGGTTTAGGTTATTGATAATGCTGACAAAATTTGTGTGTGGTTGTAAAATATACATATGTCAACTTTCAGCTACACCCGATGCTTTGATAAAGAGCAAAGTCCAAAAAACCGTGTTACAGAGGCCCTGAATCTCATAGTAGTCTTTTTTTCTTGTTAGAGTTTCCACAGGTTATATTCGTTGACTTGGAAGTTGGGATCCAACTGCATGCGTGTGCATGGAGTTCGTATAAAACATGTGTGTGTGTGTGTGTGTGTGTGTGTGTAATATTAGTCTATATGTCTTCCTTTCCTTAAAGAATGAAGGTAATTGTAACCGGAATCAGACTGTACTACAACGATGTAGTTTATCCCTGGCTTTGAAAGCCAATTAAATCTAATCTCCTCATATGGTGAGATCATGGTTGAATAGCCATTCATTACTTGGGGCTATTGTGACTGACGACTGGGAAGACTCCAATCATCGGATCGAATCCGATTAGGAGAGACATCAAGATTGGAAGAACAATGTAGATCAGTGCCATCGATGTCCTCTAATAATGAATAGAAAATCTTTGGAGATGTGTCTTTGATAAAAAGCAAATAATAGTCAGAAAAAATCCTTTCTTTTTTAAGAAAGTTTTTTTCTCACTTTCGAGTAAAAAGGAGAAAAGCATATATTAGATTCAATCACAAAACCTTCTTTAGTAAAGGAAAGTGAACCCAAGAGACAAACCGCAAAGGAAATATTATCGTTATAACTCAGATTCTAGTCACATTGAGTCAAAATCATTATTATCCTTACTATCATTATTGTTATGAATATTACTAAAGCCACAGTAACTTGATAGTTGCACAAATTGTTCAATTGCTCTGTAAGTTTATGGAATTTTTACCTGATATAATTTTTTTTATATTTCTCTTAACACGTATATTCGTCTCGCTCCATCTCAAAAATCCCAACCGTTGAACTAACCATTTTTGTGGAGTTCTCGAATGGACAGGTATCTGAACTTGGTCGATTCAAAATTAATGTTCTGAAAGAAGAAGAAGAAGTCAAGTTTCGCCTTTTGTTTATTTTACAGAAAATCTGACTTTAGAACAACAGATTATCAACAGCTAATTCATGACCCTTACTTTTCACATTTGATAATTTCCAATAGATTGACGCAAGTGGATCCCATCTTTTTAGTCAAATTCATTGAGACATCCCAGTAGAGACACATCCTTCCCATAGCAGAGTCAAGATACCTTTGACATACTTATAATGATAACGACATAAAATGATTACTGAAATACTGTATATATTATAACCGGTATGTATTAGATCAGGTTAAGAACTCATTGCACCCGGTACCACCTGGGTAAAAGATACACATAAATTTCAATTCGCTTAGTAATTTGTCCTTTGTTATTTATTGGATCCTGAGAATATTGCAAATCCATGTTCTATAATATTAATTTTTATGAGAGTTGGGAAATGAATTGGATATTGAAAAGCAGTTACCATAAATGATGTCCTCTGCATATCCTGGAACCCTGGGGGAATGCATACATACATACATGTTTACACACAGATATATATATATATATATATATATAAATATATATATATATATATATATATATATATAAAATATATATATATATATATATATATATATCATCAGCCATAATTTGTCCACTGCAAAACAAAACAAAAGACTAAGATATGTCCTTCCAATTGCATCTGTTTATGCTATTTCTCTGCCAGTCTACACCAGCAAACACTTTTAGTTCGTCAATCTACCGTCTTCATTTTTTTTGTAATCTATTGGGGCCTATTCTGTTACGCTTAATATCCATCTATTATCTGTCATTCTCAGTATATGTCCTGCCTATGTCCATTTCTTTTTATCGTATGCTGTTAGATTTCCTCTACTTTAGTTTACTCTCGTATCCATGTTTTTCTGTCTCTTAGTGTTATTCCCATCATTATTCATTCCATAGCTCTTTGAGTTGTAAATAAAATTTATTTTAAGGCTTTAGTAAGGCTTCAAGTTTATAATGCCTAAGTTAAAACTGGTAGGATCATCTGATTAAATATGTTTGTTTTTTTAGAGAAACAGGCATTATGCGTTTCATAATATCATTTAGTTTACCAAAAGCTCTCTATCCCATGCTTATCCTCTCTCTCTCTCTCTCTCTCTCTCTCTCTCTCTCTCTCTATATATATATATATATATATAATTATATATATATATATATATATATTTATATATATATATATATATATATGTATTCATATACATGTATATATATAAATATATATATATATATATATGTGTGTGTGTGTGTGTGTGTTTATATATATATATATATATCTATATATATATATATTTATATATATATATATATATATAAATATATATATATATATATATATATATTTTATATATATATATATATATATATACAAAGAGAGAGAGAGAGAGAGAGAGAGAGAGAGAGAGAGAAAGCCTGTGGAGGTGGTCAACCTTCTTCCCTCTTGCAAATCGGCTAAATTGCCTCCGGAGAATATCTCTCCCAATAAAAGATTCAGAAGGACTTCCTATGAAGGGAAAAGACAAGACCTTCCAAGGGATATTCATGTTGCACCTGCAAGCAATATCAACATACAGAGAATTACAACAAAAGAAATCTGTATGAATCTTGGAGCTAATTTTATAAAGTTTATTGTTTGTTATTGTTATGTATATATACTTATGCTATTATTCCATGTTTAAACAAAAGCACCTGAACACCAAAAGGGAATAGAATAATATACAATATCAAACGATACCAAAGAAACAAAAGACGATCTGGATTTCTTGATTAAGATAAAAGCATATTACACACAAAAAATGAAATGTCGTTACTATGTACGATCGTGTGACACACGGTTGGTACAATGGCACAGAAGCTATGGCACTAACAAAGACAAAAGAAAAAGGGTTTGATTTTGGAGTGTCCTTCTCCTAGAAGAGCTGCTTAACATAGCTCAAGAGTCTCTTCTACCCTAACCAAGAGGAAAGAGGAAGGACGCCACTGAACAATTACAGTACAGTAGTTAACCCCTTGGGTGAAGAAGAATTTTTTGGTGTTGCCAGTTGTATGAGGACAGAGGAGAATATGTAAAGAATAGGCCAGACTATTCGGAGTGTGTGTAGGCAAAGGGAAAGTAAACCGTAACCAGAGAGAAAACTCCAATGTAGTACTGTCTGGCCAGTTAAAGTACCCCATAACTCTCTAGCCGTATCTCAACGGGTGGTTGGTGCCCTGGCCAACACACTTCCGATAAAGAGATCTCCTCCAAGAAAGGATTCAGAACCATTTTCCCACTTCTTCCAGAAGAACTGATTCTAAAGGGAAGAGACAAGTCCCACCGAGGGACATTCATGTTGCACCTCCAGGCAATATCAACAACAAAGAATGGCAATATAGGAAATTCTGATGAATATTAGAGACTATGTCTTGAGGACCAAATATGTCTGAGGCTTTTGCTCTGCAGCGGACTAGGAACAATTAATTAGTTAACAACTTTGTTATTCGTAACATTTAAAAGAAGATTTGATATCTGACTTACAGTAGGTCCAACTCCTTTTTCGGTAACTATGTGAAACAAAGCAGCAAAAAAAGGATATGAAACTATACATAATTTAAAGACAAATTAATAACATATTGTATTTGTATAATTAACTTTGGTTTTTTGGTTATTAATATATACAGAAGAGCAAAACGTGGAAACTTTTAAAACAACTGAAATAGATATAAATATATAAGTTTTGTACTATTGTGATGCGGAGGACTAAATGAGTCTCTTTCGAAGAGAGAATGTTATGAACGTCTATCTAATCTAAATCAACACATTATGGAGCTGAGATGATAAGCAAGTAAAAGTTCGTCCTCCGTTTCTTGTAATGAATCTTGTAATTGGGTAGAGACAGAGACAAGTGTCATATCAGATTACAGTTTCAAAGTGACAACAAAAACTAGAGAGCAGACCTCCGCTGCGGCAGCTTCCTTCTCGACGTTTTACTCGACCTTGCCCTTTACCTTTGACTAGCAATTTCATAATTGAACCACTTTCATGTCTTAACCTAATAATTAATCCCTGAAAGTTTCACTACTCTATCAGTAAAATTGTGGCTAGGAAGTTATTCACAAACAAACAGACAAACAGGTGCGAAAACTTAACCTCCTCCCAACTTCTTTGGTGGAGGTAATAGGCTGCAACTGACTTCACTCAGCATTACCTTTTCTAAAGAAAGCACATCTTTGAAAGACCCAGGCTTTTCTGTTCATTATGATGATATATCCATACCATTATATGCTGAAACCCTATTGCCGCTCGTACCATGTCCTTGAGATACGTTGTAAGTCGATGTTCCTGTGTCTCAAAAACTGGACACAACATGAAATTGCCTAAGTTTGGATTACTTGCTTGAAAACTGTTGGAGAGAAGAGCACCGAAAAACTATAGCATGATATGTGTCCAATAAAATTTCTTAAAAAAAAAAACCGGGACATTTGGCTAATGAAATCTCTCTCTCTCTCTCTCTCTCTCTCTCTCTCTCTCTCTCTCTCTCTCTTATTTGGTATTTCAATCGAGCCTACCATGGAAAAGATGAGAAAATGGATTAGTTTTGTCAGCAATAAAAAAGAAATCCCTATATTGTTGGGGATATGGGTTTTCTGGCAGAGAGAGAGAGAGAGAGAGAGAGAGAGAGAGAGAGAGAGCACCTGGATATTGCAATATCAAATAATAACACAAATGGACACCTTTTTAGTCTCTCTTTATCGCCTCAAATAAAAACAGTGATTGAACTTCTAATGTTCAACATCTGCAATTAAGACCAATTCTTTCAGAGGTCGTTATGGAGACGACGTCTTCAACTGTTACATAATTTTATATTGTTTCAGTATAAACTCACGCAGATTCTCCTATAACTTCACTCTCTTCTGAATATATTAATATCTAAATTTCTTAAACATATTAATGGAACAATTGCTCTGCTAAAATATCATATCACATTATTTATTCTTATGATATATATTATTACTTTATCAGAAAGAAAGTTACTTCAGTGTAGATCAAGTATTTGTGTAAATTTGGAATAGATATTTTGAAGCCTTCGAAAATATCTAATGAGAATGAAGCTTCACATTTAATCTTAATATGCAAAATATCGTATCACAAATGCTGAAGATCTGAACAACGTGTCAGGAAGAAGAGAGAAGAAGAAGAAGAAGAAGAAGAAGAAGAAGAAGAAGAAGAATGATCTTCCTTTTGATCAAAGGGAGAATTAAAAGACACAACTGTTCATTGCATCGGAGTATGTTTTCTTCTGCTGGAGTGACAACAAACAAAAGGGAAAGACAAATTAAATGATTACTCATTTGTGTCATTCATTACAGTAATGAAAACATTTTATGTAACCGAAATACAAATCTCATTTCGTAATTAGTTCTATCCAATTTATTGATGAATAAACTATTGTTCATTAGTTCATTCATTTTAGGACAGAAAATTGTGAATACAAAGTGATATTTAGCGATTAATCATGAACATATTTATTGCAGTGCGAATTATAATAGGAAATAATTTGCCTTAGTTTGCACGCATTGACAAATTATGAAACTCCCTTTGCCAACTATGATATAAAATAAAATATCTTTTACATTAACAAATAATACAATAATATATCTTTGATTTCATTAACTGGTGTATAGTGAGTGAATAGCACGCTGTATAGCAAATATAATTAAGAGAATTGAGGAACATAATTGCAAAAAAAAATTGTTAATGACATTGATATAATTTATTGATTTTATGTCTAATAATTATAATCAGTTTCTTCTTCTTCTTCATTGGTCTGATGATCAAATAATGATCAGGAATTCGGGATCAGTCACAACTGATGGCATTGCAGCTGGAGATGTCTGTCTGTCTGTTACTCTGTCTTATGTTTGGTCTTACAGTATTTCTCTGTATTCAATGGTGGCCATCTTGAAAAAGGGCCACATACTTGAATTTTTAGGTGACTAGCGGGTATTACTAAAGAAGTAATCCGCAAAGACAATGTGTACCCATTTTGTCCCCTGTTTCCAGTCAAGAAAGATTCTTCTGGAAATTGCTGATATGTGCTCCACTATGTTGGAGCCCTTGGAATTGTAGCATCCTCCTTTTTCCAAATAGGGTTGTAGCTTGGTTAGTCATGAGAATTGAAATTAGGGTAAGGGATAGAAAAAAAGGAATTCTGAAGGAAATATTTATCCTATTCATTTTTTCGGAGAAGATAAGTTACTAAGGAAAGTGATGTCTATGGCAGGCTCTGATTCGGTTTTAATTTTTTCATCTAATTTTGTTTTTTAATTCAAACTTATGTCTACTGGATTGATATCTCTCTTAACATACAAAAACTGACTTAAATAAAGACTATATAAAACTAGTATTCATCAATTAACAATTCGTATTCCATTTAGAAACAGACCAACACCTAATACATAATCATATGTTTGACTGATATGAGAATTGTGATAATGAATAAATTATGGTAATAAGGTTGATATTTCCATCAAATAACACTACGCGATGTTCCTATATTGCTAAGGGATAATGACATTAGGTCACAAATGCCACCGATAAATATATGAGTATAATAAATACTGTCATTATTCATTGATCAACCAATGCAATTGTGGGATTATCATTCATCACAGATTCATGTTTAAAGAGCCATTTGAAACTTTATCAATTATAAACCTTTTTGATGGTCAGATTATCTTTGTTCTATGAAGAATTATCTGCATTATCAGCCATGATAATGGATGGTTAAATGACCTGTCAGGAACCCAGGTCAAGTGATGAAAGCGAGAGAGAGAGAGAGAGAGAGAGAGAGAGAGAGAGAGAGAGAGAGAGAGATAACTACATATTTTTCAATTATTCCTGTATCAGAACAAATTGGAGTACATCAGTAATAAGTTTATTAGGAAGACCTTCACGAACAAAAATCAAAGCATTAAGTACACTTGAAACTAGACGTCACTGTGCTCACTATGCTGCAATTGCCATGTGATGATTGTACGTAAGTGAATCTTCATCAACACTCATGTTTTCTTCTTGTTTCTGCCTCTATTTACGATCCTCAAATGTTCGTTATTTCTTAGACTTTGCTTCGTCTTTCCCTAAATAAGACGAATGAAAACTCAGTTGTTTACCGGACGCTGTTCCAGAACCTCGTTCCTCTGACTCGATTAGAGACAAATCTGCAATGAAAAAACGATGATGGAAATTTTGTGCGAATCTCTTATCTGATTCTCACACAAGATTTAATTGAATATTAGGAAATTGCTTGGGATTTGGTGGTGAATAGTCTCTCTCTCTCTCTCTCTCTCTCTCTCTCTCTCTCTCTCTCACGGGCGCGCGCGCGCGCGACTATTTAATGCACTGCCAGCTCATCTAGGAAACATATCAGGAGTGAGCGTAGATGTGTATAAGAATAAGCTCGATAAATATCCAAGATGCATCCTAGACCATCCAAAACTGGAAGATGCAAAGTACAACGGGAGATGCTTTAGCAACTCTCTGGTGGATATACGAGGTGCCTCACACTGAGGGACCTGGTGGGAGCCCAAACATAGAATAAGGCAATAAGGTAAGGCTCTCTGACAAATAGCATATTTAGTCGTCACCTTCACAAGCACATTGACGTTGACCTTTTATAAAAATATATTACACTTCTGGGACATTTAATGACTTTAAATTTAGAATTTGTCGATTGATTTTAAAAGCAAGCTTTAGATTTAGTAGAAAAGTACTTGTACGTTCTTCTAGCAAAGACTTTTGTTTGGCAAATCCCTTCAATCACAGGAAGCAGAGAATTGAAAGCGTATTTTGTCAGGACAAAGAGTGACTACTCTTCCTCGCTTAGACATCTGCTTTCATCTGAATATTGACGCCAATCATTCTCAAGATCCTTCAACACCAACTGCATTTTTCAGTTTTAGTTTTCTTGACTGATGTGCTTTTGAGGACGATGACTCCTGCTCTGCTTGGTTCATGTTTCACTACAACACTTCTGATTTATGTTTTTTCTTGCTCTTTTCTTATGATATTTTATCCTTTTTTTATCTCTATCATCATAAGGAAGCATTATTATCATGATAACGTTTAGAGCATTCTTCAAAGAGTAAACACAATAAAAACATTCAAGTAAAACAAGTCCTAAAGACAATAAATTCAAATGGCTCATTTTTTCACTTTCTGCTTCGCCCATTCAATCTCTGCAGCTTTTTTTTCTATTTCATTATAGTGACCATCTGTCTTTGCCAGGTCAGTGAGATAAACCTTATTTATGTCATTACTGAGAGAGAGAGAGAGAGAGAGAGAGAGAGAGAGAGAGAGAGAGATTACCTTTGGAAAACTTCATGACTAACATCCCCCAGATACCTGCTACTGGAGCAGGACACAGCGGGGTTTTTCTATAATGAAAAATAAGACAGATTTAAACTTTGCAAATTAAGTAGTGTTTCTTTATTGTCAGTAACCGGTTTCAGTTTACCAGGATTTGTTGAATGGTACAGTAGGTATAAAAATGACAGAGAGATGTTGGCATTGATGGCCGGACCAGCCACTGGACTTTTGACTGTGACATGCCGGCGTGCACAAGGGACACGTTGTCCTTGTGAATGATGAAGGACGTGCCCTCAAGAAGTGGCGGAAATGCCGGAGAGCCAAATGCACCACCAACAGGTCACTGTCAAAAAAAAGAGTACCTGACTTTCATCTTGGAATTTTTTTCTTCAAGGTAAATAGAATACATCTCACATACTTCTAACATAAATGTCAACATGTACACTACACCGATTTTTGGTGACCCGCGTACCTGCATACAACTTGTGTTATGCATTTTCTATCATTTTTATTGTCTGTCATTATGCATATATATGAAATTGTACGTTGTATTATGTATATTCAGAATAAAACGTTTTAATTCAAATAATTGTTGTGACTTTTGGAAATGGCCATATAAAAGCTTGCCTACAATTACTCATTTTGTAAGAGATTAGCTTAAACAGTCCTTCAATTTGAATTTCATATTTCCTCTTATGCTCGGAGATGGATAACTTTCTCCTACAATTATCTTTTATTCAGTTGCCTAATCTTAAAGCTTCAAGAAATGATTATATCTTTCTCAAAACACCTCATCAAAAAAGACGTTATTTTTTCTATATTGGAAGAAGTAAACTTTAGTTGCTAAAACTCTTAGCAAGTTCACTAACTCAGCGTCGGAAAGCAATTTCCTTTTATACAGAAGTAGGACGAGGAACAGCTCATCTTTACTCTATCTCTATTTTTCATGATGCCTCCAATTTCAAAATTGACTGGAAATGAAAATGAGGCAGAAAATTTTCACTAGAAAATTTTGTAGTTCTCAAGACCTTCTAGGTGAATTTCCTTTCAGAAGAGTCGTCTGTTTTTGCTTCAGACTTCATGAAAGATTGCAACCCTCCTCTTGAAGGAACATCAGTCATCTTATTAACACGACCAGTTCATAATTTGGATTTTCCCTATAAAGATATCGAGCTAAACCAGTCTCTAGTTAAACAATTTTAAAAAACAGGAATATAGCATTCATATTTACTTTGGTTTCGTGATTTTAGCTCAAGATGGGGTTAGTAGATTATCCGTTTTCGACATAAGGGGAATAGTAATGGTAAGGGTGATGGCAATGAACAAATTTCGTTAAGCATATTAAAAAGAATAATGTATATTAACCCTCTCTCTCTCTCTCTCTCTCTCTCTCTCTCTCTCTCTCTGTATATATATATATATATATATATATGTATATTTATATATATATATGTATGTATGTATATATATAGATATGTATATATAAATATATATATATATATATATATATATGCGTAAAAATCACAGGAAAACGTGATGCTCAGATGCAGAAGAACCACAGGGAAAATAAAAATACGAAATATACACTTAAGTCCTGACTAGTTTCGTGATACTTCCTCAGAGGACTCTGAGGAAGTATCACGAAACTAGTCAGGACTTAAGTGTATATTTCGTATTTTCATTTTCCCTGTGGTTCTTTTGCATATATATATATATATATATATATAGGGTGTCCCAAAATAATATATATATTATTTTGGATTGTTACTACTTGTTCAATTTATTGATATTAACGTGGAAAACAGATTCACAGGAGAGAAACAATGCACATTTAAAGATTCTGAGAGTTCACAGTGAAAAAGTGAGGATACATGGGGCAACATATATATATATATATATATATAGAGAGAGAGAGAGGAGAGAGAGAGAGGAGAGAGAGAGAGAGTACCTTCCCTCTTGCAAATTGGCTAAATTATCTCAAGAAAATATTTCTCCCAGTAATATATTCAGAAGGACTGACTCTGAAGGGAAGAGACAAGACTCACCAAGGGAAATTAATGTTGCATCTGCATGCAATATCAATACACAAAAAATTACAACAAAAAGGTGGATGAATCTTGGAGCTAATTTTCTAAGGTTTATTGTTCATCGTTGTTATGTATCTATGCTTATTCAATTATATCTTAATTATTCATCATTCTATGTTTAAACAAAATTACTTCAGCACCCAAAAGAGAACAGAATAATGTACAATATCAAACGTAAGGTCTATATATACCAGGTCAGCCAACACGCAGCTTAAGCTGTGAATCACCCATACTGTGACGTCAAGCTTCCCTGTCTCACACACGTGGGTAAACAAAACAAAGGACCGTTACCTTAGTTAGCTACCTATAGAAATAACATAAACAATAGGAAACGCTGTGTCCATTATCATTTTATTCATTCATTCATTCCGTCACTAATAATGGCAAGTAACTGCGTATGTGGAAACACCTTAACATTGACCCTCTTGAAAATAGGATATCTTTAAAAATCCTAAGGCAGTAAGAGAAGTTTTTGTTTTCTCAGATGTTCCACATTTAATTAAATTAGTTATAAATAATTTTATTGACTCCGGTTTTCTCCTCAAGACTGGAGAGTGTATTTCAGATGATGGCATGAGGGAAATGCTTAATAAAACCAAAACAGAATATGGGCTTGCATATAAGATTAAGGAAATGCATTTAACTGTAACAGGTCAACAAAGACAGAGCGTTAAATTAGCTGTTCAGTTACTGTCTAGGTCATGTGCCAACTCATTAAAATATTTAGGGGAAAAGGGACTGTTGGAGTGTCAAAACTGGAATCAAACATCTGATTTTATTCTTTTAATAAATGATTGGTTCGACATAATGAATTCTTCCTTCCTGTATGGAGAGTTTGGTAAAATCAATGCTTTTGGTATTGATGTAGAAAAACAAACAGGTACACTGCTCAAGGTAATCGAGGTAATGAATACTATGAGAGTTAAAAATCCTAATACAGAAAGTCTTTTAAAGTTTCAGAAAGGAATAATTTCATCATGTAAATATACCATTGCTTTATTTGATATGTTAAAAAGCTCCTATAGTATTGACTACCTACTCACACAAAGACTAAATCAACATTTCTTTGGGTGTATAAGGCAAATGGATGGGCACTATGATCATCCTTATGCTGTGAACTTTAAATTTTGGCTGAATTTTTTTTTACTAGGAAAGAAATTTAAAGTATTAAGTGAAAAGTGTAATATCACCACTGCTGAAAAATCTCATGAATCAGTCAAAGACGATGAATCTATAACGAAAGAAAGGGACATAGTGTTAGAAATATGCCTAACAACGCAGATATTCAGAAATTTAGATTTTGATTTAGAGAAAGATGCTTTAGACGAGGAAGAAGACCTTTTGAGAGCAAATAAAGAAATAAAGAAAGATATTGGGGGAGTAATTAAGGAAGAAGCTCTTAAATACACTGGTAGATATATCGTAAAGAAATTTTGTGTAAAATATCCCGAGTTAGGAAATAAGACAAGAAGTGCTAAGGAATGATACTTGGATAGCATGTGTTAATCGGGGGGAATTACATGCACCTTCTAGTCAGTTTTTTTCACATTTGTTAATAATGCGGGAGATTTTTAATGCTGTACGCGGGGAAGCTCTCATGGAGAGAAAAAAATAGTTTTAAAAAGCTTTATTTAGAATTAAAACAGTCTGGTATTGAAGTTCCCGATGATGTTATTGCTTTTTTTGTTAAGATATCATTATATTTTCGAATGCGATATCTTAATAATTTGATAAAGTATAGAAAACCTCAAGGACAACCATGCATTGAGGCCATAAGAAAAAAAAAGAAAGTTGTAGCTTAATAAAATATTTTCCAAAGGTAAAATGTTGTTTTATTTACATTGACTGTGTGATTGATCCACGTTCTTAATGGGTCTCGCCAACACTAAGCCCCTTCAGATGACGTAGGTGCACAGAAGAGGCTTAAAATTGGTACGCTGTCTGGCTGACCTGGTATAGCTGGACCGTGATCAAACGATACCAAAGAAACAAAAGACGATCTACATTCTCTGAAACTAGGGTTGAAGCTTATCTAATAATAATAATAATAATAATAATAATAATAATAATAATAATAATAATAATAACTAACGCATTAGGGAAGTTTTAAGGGTCAGTGTGTTTTTCCCACAGACGTTTTGTAAGCAAACATAGTGTGACGTCAGAGCTTCAGAATCTTCTTCTCTTGGTCTGATGTGACTGTAAGTAACGTGGTCATGAATTAATTACCACATCATAACTGTTCCCTAGACACCTCAGTGGAAGAAAAATGGCAAAGGGAAGACTAATTCCTCTTCATTCCAGTCAATCTCTCTCTTTTATAGGCAGAAGGAGGAAAAAGATGTTTGACTTATACTAATGTGTCTTTTTCGAAATGAATATATCGGTTATTTTCCAAATTACGAATTTATCATAATTTGCATCATCACCCAAAAAAAAGAATTGACAAATACCTCAGGCATTAAAGAATATGATTCGTTATTCAACCTCAATGGAAGCATTTTAAAGCAAATATTCATAACCTTAAACAAAAAGGAGAGAGAGAGAGAGAGAGAGAGAGAGAGAGAGAGAGAGAGAGAGAGAATATGAATAAAGTTTTTATCAGTAA
>NC_090749.1:29669067-29696567 GCF_036898095.1 Palaemon carinicauda | reverse complement strand
ATATATCAGGAACACTACTGTTGTCATTGTTGTTTCTATAATTATAATTATGACATTATTGCTATCTGCATAATTATTGTTGTTGTTAGTATAATAACTAACGTGATTACAATTGTTTTTGTTACTGAAAATGCACCAAACTTCAAAATTGAAACATTGAAGCAATGTTGCATCATCGTGTAATTCGAGAACATGGCCTCTCGTAAAATGTAGGTATGCCCTAAAATATTTCCTTTATCTTCATAAGATAATTATAAAGGTAACTAAATGTCCAAAAGCTTTCTTGCCAAGCAATGGTTGCACTACTGACACAAGTTCATTATAAGAGATGACTATATTTCTCCATCATCCCTGGCTGCAGGGAAGCGCCATTACTTGGGTCAAGGGGATAGAACATAATATTATGGAGATGGAGAAGAATTCCAAATTCAGTGGCCTACCCTTGTACTCTGCCCTTAGAGAGAGAGAGAGAGAGAGAGAGAGAGAGAGAGAGAGAGAGAGAGAGGGGGGGGGGGACGCGTATTTTCCTTTATCACCATCACCCTTGGCGGGTTCGTTTATATAGAAAGGAAAAATATAATATTTTTTTTGTATAAGCGATTCATTCCCCCGTAAATTTCCTCCCCATCAAACTTCTTCCCTTCATAAGTTTTTTTTTTTTTTCTCATTTGGTTTAGATAGATGGATGGAGGAGCTTGAAAGGATTTTGTGGTCAGAGAGAGTTGACAGTTGTTGGTTAAGTTTAGGCTGCTTTGAATGAATCTATCTTTCTTTGTTCTTTTATCTGCTTTGTAACTCTGAGCTCTATTTTTATCTAATTGTTTGTCTGTGAGAGAGAGAGAGAGAGAGAGAGAGAGAGAGAGAGAGAGAGAGAAGAAAAACTGTATACCAACTGTTTAATAGCTTAGTTCGTTGTTCTAATATTGATAGCACAGATGCAAACTCTCTCTCTCTCTCTCTCTCTCTCTCTCTCTCTCTCTCTCTGTAATAAACATGTCTTACCAAAATCTTCAGGAACTCTCACACCATTGATAAATCCCTTTCTCTCATTTCTGTCCAGAAAAAAAAGTCTTTATACTTTTGGTTTTATGTTGTCTTAATTTACGTCGTGTTATTAATATCTGAATGATATAAGAACCCAAAGCGACGATGTTCCATCACATTAATCTCCATCATTACATCAGGGGCTATGAACGATCAAGTCCATTAAAGAGGCAATAAACGGGATTGCCAGAGTTACTTACAAGGACAAGTTTCATAATAAAAGCTTCAATTGAACGACACACTACGAAGACGTCAAGGATTTTAATGTTATGGAAGAGTAATTAAATTTTCAGTTATAAAGTTTTCGAACACGTAACAGTCAAATATTAAACCTCTCTCTCTCTCTCTCTCTCTCTCTCTCTCTCTCTCTGCTTGCGTGTATGTGTTACAGACATGACCACATCAAAACAACCTTGACAGTTGTTGCTGCCTGGAGGACATTTCTGAGTATCGCAACGTTACTGTGCGTGTTTTTGTGTGTTTTTGTGCACACCTTTATGAACGGATTGTATCTTATAGCGAAGATACACTTCTCTGTGATCCTATTGACCATAGATGCCTCAACTGAAACATCAAATGTATAAAGTCTTCCCTTCGTCCAATAAGGCAAATAAGTTACCCAAAAGGTGTTCTTTCTTTCACTCGGCGTCTTTAAGGTTCTGCTGATGTTCAGGTTCATTTAACTGCAGAGTTTATAAGGATGTGTTTCCGGATATATATATATATATATATATATATATATTTCCTCCCTGTTACAAAGTCATAATGGATTGTACAGGGAAGCGACAATAAAGCAATTTGTAATTCCTTTGTCTCCAGACAAAAGAAAATTTATACCTGACAGAATGGGAAAAAGTCAAATCCTCCCAGAGAGAAAATTAATGATTTCACACAATATTTGTTTTATTATTTATTATTGATGATTATAAAAGTATTATTCATTTCTTCCTTTCATTCACATTTTCCGTCTTATTGACTGGGATAATGACTTAAGGGAAATCAATTCTATTTTTTTGTGCATTTGAAGATGAGATAGAAAATTTCGTCACCCCCCAAAAAAAGGAAAAAAAAGATATATTTCATTGAAAACGATAAAGTTAGAATCGATGTATTTCTGTTGGAGTGAAGAATTTTTGGACTGAACTTGACATTGGAATTCACTCTTCACTTGATTTCTTGTCTTTGATACATTTGTCTATGTCCCTTTTTCAAAAATTTGACAAAGAAAATAGAAAAAAGCAATAGACAAAGCATGTCCTCCGGACATTGGCACTCAGAGTGAGTAACTCTTCATCAAACCAAAACGACGGCGATAGTAAACAACAATCATGGCTACAGTGATCATAACTAAAGAATCAATGTTCATTTCTTTTAATCCATATATCAAGAATAAATAATTCTTTGCTTATATATAAGACATCATTTTGGAATCTAAGCCATCTTTATTTACAGTATTTCCTGATGTTCCCTTTTGAACATTTATTTCACTTGACTCCGTAATTTCTCTCGTTCACTAAAATCTCCTTCTTTTACAACGAAAGTCTCGTTATGTTTTAAAGGTGTCTAAAGGTGTCTGGTTTCAGTTCCAGTTCCATCAGAATAGATGCTCACCAGAACGTCAGCCGGGCTAGCCCAACCCCCCACTGTGGTGCCCTACCACAGCAGTAGCCTCCCCAGTAAACAGCTTAAACTCACGACCCTGGGCTGGGATCGATCCCTTGCCACGAGAATGCGAGGCATACACGTTACCACTGTACTAGCCAGTCTCTTCTTACTTCTATGATTGTTTGAGAAATCTCTTCCTGTTTGGTAGCATTTGGATCTGGCCTTAATCTCCGAATAATAATAATAATAAATCTAGAATAATTTAGTTGAATTAATGATGATGGCAATACTTTTGTCATAAGCCATTATCTAAATGAGTTCGTATTTTTCCTCCTTTAGAATGAAATGCATCCAAAGAGAAATTGGGATTTCAGGAAAAAGAATCTAAACGATGGCGAATGATCTTAAGCAGGTCATTTAAGATCTTAATTAAGGCAGATGACCTTAATGGGTCATTAACACAATAATTGTGGTCATGATGAAATGTTTTAAAGAATTGTGAGTGAGGGAACTGTGTATAATGAACAATGAAGGAAACATAGAAGAGTTTCTTATATTTGGAAGATTATGGGTTGTGGAGGCCAATTAAAATGTCCCTGCTTGCTAATCTGTTGGACTGGGATTCGAGATCCACTCAAATTCAATAGTTTCTTGTAGTGTCTGCAACCTCACCATCTTTGTGAGCTATGGATGGGGTTGGTTTTAGGGGAGTCTCTAGGTCTATCTGTTGAGTCATCAGCAACCACTGCCTGGCCTTCCCTGGTCCTTGCTTGATGGTGAGGGGTTATGGCGTTGATCATATGTCTCTAGGACATTGCCCTACTAGGGTATGATCAGCATCCCTTGCCTCTGCCATTTACGAAAGACCTTTAAACCTTTAAAGGTCATCATACTAACCATTCGATTAATGGAGGAAAATCTCTCATCTTCGGAGAAGTAGTTTTGAAAAAATTCCATAATGAGTTTTCACGAGATTTCGAAGACAATTTTCATTCCATGAATCATAATAAAGGTTTAGAGAGAGAGAGAGAGAGAGAGAGAGAGAGAGAGAGAGAGAGAGAGATAGAGAGAGAGAGAGAGAATTACTTCTGTAGGGATCAACCATCCGTGTATTGTCTCTCATTAAAAACTTCATTTTTAGATAAATATTTGCAATTTCCAGGAAGCGTTTCCTTTCCCGTTATATACAAAATGGTTGTTCCTTGGAATTACAAACTCGAATAACTTTAATCTCCTATACTAGGATGATTTCCTCTTATGATTTGGACCTGATATTTTTACTGATGCGTATAAGGACGCAGATCTCAGATACTCGGTTAGATTATTTTTGTAAATATTGTTGATATGTAAATGAAACAAATTATTAATATTCAGATTTTTCTTATGGTATAATTCTAAAATCAACAGAAAGATCATTAACATCGAGAAAATTGGATTGAAATTCTAAATTCAACTAAGTACCACAGCGCCATTTGGGGCCTAAGTATTACTAATGGAAATTATGATAATAACAATGTCGAACTTAATGCAAAATCAGGCAATCTTAAACACACTGAGTCGGGCCATCGCAGTCAGCCACACAGTGCCAAAGTCATTATTGACCTTCGAACCAGAGCTGGATTCCATAGCTTTCCAGAATTCCGAATATCCTGGAAACTTATGTATCCCTGATAACACTGCCGAAGAATACTGGTGCTTCTGCTTCCAGACATTTTGGAATCTTTTCCCTTGTTGTCTGCCCACAAATGCTGGAAGGATCCAGATTCTTCAGAACATTTGCAATGGATGTAGATTCCCTTCTAAGAAAGACTGGGGTCCTTCAGACATTTGTATGATTTCATAGTTATATTTAATGGATGAATACAGATATTACACAATAGTTAATAGCATAAAAAGATTGAATTAACTGTTGGCAATCTATGTACCGGAATGTCTAGAGACACATGTACTTAGTGTACACTATGCAAGAGTAAACACAAGTGCGTACGTGTGTACTTGTTAATAAGAGTGCTCGAAAATTCGGGGTTTAGATGCGGTCTTTTTAGTTTACATAAATCAAATTTATGGGTTAAGTTATCATGTATTTATGTCCTTTTCTATTAGTGGACACAACGCTGCTCTCCTTGGGCAATGGATAAAATACGTTGTGGTTTACCATGAGTTGGGATATCCATAGCCACTGTCTGGACTCCCTTCTCCTTACTTGGGAAGTGCAAGTATGTATGTTCGAGCTCTCTGACATTTTACATTTTTCGCTCATGAGAGGTCTTGAAAATGATATTACTGATTTAATGGAATGCGTGTTTGCTCATCATATTTATTTCCAGTTTATTTGCAACTATATTATTGTACCTATAAACATATTTGCACTCATACACAAAGGCTACACACAACACGAACCTATACATAAAAAGAGTTTGGACAGATGAAAGAAAATTGAGAGACAATATACCCCATTTCTGTGCCTCTATCAAATCTCCGCATTGCTCTGTAATAGAGACTCACTGGAACGCGAGGGACCAAAACATGGGTAGAAAAGCTTATCTCAGTTGGTGGAGTATTTCATATTCATCTGAGATAACTTAATAAAAATGCTTCCAAAACTTTAGTAGACAAAACTTCCACAAACTGCTACAGTCTTCAAAGACTCGGGGATGAGAGTCAAAGATGTCAGCCAACACAAATGGATTAGAGAAAGAAAGAAAAAGTGAAGGAAAGTTATAATGTGGAAACAGATCTGACAATTACCGGCATAGTTTGAAAGATTGAATGCAAAATGCAAAAGACAAAACAAGCAAGATAAGTTGATGTTATGAAGGACCTAGAAAAGTTACCAAGTGACAACATTTTGTTTGTGGATGTCCAATGAATTATTATCATCATTATTACTAGCTAAGATAAAACCCTAGTTGGAAAAGTAGGATGATGCTATAAGTTCAAGGGCTCCAGAAAGAAAAAATAGCTAAGAGCGGATAGGAAATATGGATTATTAAGTATTATTTGGCATCGTAACAGCAGAGGTCATTAATGGGAAATATGGAAATAAATAAATTATATGAGTAGTAAATTATGTTTTTAAAATATCCTGGGGTTGGTAACAATTAGAAAATAGATAAAGAACTATACACAGGTATCTTTTTAAAACCCGAGAGAGAGAGAGAGAGAGAGAGAGAGAGAGAGAGAGAGAGCAATCTGTATACTATTGTAAAACCCATATGAATTAATGTTAATAAGAGGAGAGGATCATTTGTATACCATTAATAATAAAGGTAAATTAATTGGAGTTAAAATAAAATAAAATATAATTCTTAGAATATCAAAAATCTTTTGAAACTTACAAATTATACTGCAGAAAAAAATCAGTTTTATGTCGCAATTCTTAAAGACGAAATTTCCAATGTCAAATGATGAGCGTTTGTCCTAACTATGGACTTCCCTTTTCACTCGTTTCTGTAAGGATAAAATGATCCATTTGTCACATCCCTCCTCTCCCCATCCCTACATCTGACCCTCTGACTCCACACACTCCTCCCCAATCCCCATCAGTGGGAAGTTCTTGGTTCTCTTCATTAACTCCACCTTTTCTCTTCTTATTAAATGGCCATCAGTATCTCAGAGGAGCATCCCTCGCCTTCTCCTTTGCATTAAATGTAACTCACATTCTTCTTATATCTTGACTCTGCCTCCTTTCCAGGAGCGATATTCCAGCAATCCATCTCACCATCCTCATCTCGGTTCTCTCCAACAATCCTCCTCTTCCCTCTTGAAGAAGATCGTTTGAAATTTGCGACTTGTATACCAAACTTGTAAGATAATAAAGAGAGAGAGAGAGAGAGAGAGAGAGAGAGAGAGAGAGAGAGAGAGAGAGAGAGAGAATGCTTTTATCTATAGGATAAGTAACAAAAAGTCTTTTCTGCAACCCTGAATAAAACACAAAATTCAGAGAGTCAATTCAGACAGAAAACGAGAAAAGTTGAAATAGATTTTGCCTTTTAATAAAAAAATAAACTTTTTTTATTACCTCGTACATAAAACCTTTGACCAAAAAAAACTCTGAAAAAAAACATCCTATGCAGAAAGAATCCTTTGGAGAGGTTGAAAGAATCTGAGTGATTGATGCTTAAGGATTTTGAAGTCGGACATTCGAAGAGGAGGAGACTGAAGGCGTAGGAAAGACCAATTTGGAGAAATTCTAATATTTGAGGCAAAAGAAAAGAAAGTTTTGAAACCATCCCCAAAATTCTCGTATCGTCTTTCCATTTCCTGTAGAAAAGGAGACCTTTATTCAGTCTATAGATGTGACGGAATTTATGAGAGAGGAGGAGACAGAGAGACAGACAGTCAGACAGAGAAAAAGAGCAAAAGGGAAAGATGAACTTATAAAGCTAACTCGATTGTGGATAAGCGATGTCTAAATCAAATCATTCAATCAATGCAAAAGGAAAGAGATGGTAACAAGCATGTGTAGCCTTCACACGCGTACGCACGAACACACATACAATATCTAGTGTAAGTGGCATTTAGTCCAGTTTGTCACAAGATTAGAAGTACTTTAGATAAAATGCTGATCATTCATTAATAATAAGAGATCAAGCAAGAGCCTCATCTGAGGATGTAAATCATTTGAATGCAGATTGGCTATAATATTTCAACGTTAAATATTCATCTACAAATATTGGATTTCATGTTTCATGATTCACACTCTAATTATCAAAACCTTTGAAGTATAAATTCTCTTTATATTTTCTTTGAAGTTAAATTTCTCTCGCGTCAATAAATTGAAAATGCTTTCACTGTTAAATCATCCATTTTAAAAGCCATTAGATCTCGACGTACTTTTATTGATATTGGAGAATTATCCATCTCTCTTTCCTTCTCAGTATTTCGTAAATAACTCATAAATGAAGCAAAGAATCTTTGGGTAACCTTCATTTCGGTTTCATTTTTATAATAATAATAATAATAATAATAATAATAATAATAATAATAATAATAATAATAATAATAATAACCTTACATTCTACGTCATATGCAGATGTTAGATTATTCAGAATTCATTTGAAAAATCCTGAGCAGTTCTTAATGTTTTTCCTAGAGATTTGCAGATTTGCTTTTGTCCCAGAAAACTTGGAGGACGAATCCTTTTTAGAAAGTAACAGTCGTAGTACAGTAGTTGCTGATTTTGTAATAGTTGTAAAAATTACGTTTAGTTTGATCCCCGTCTGTTTCCTTTGCGTGGGAAGAGATTGAAGATCCAACCAGCTGATACCGTTCGGATAACAACAAACTAAAGCCAAAGTCTGTGTAGATCATTAACAAGGAATGAGAGACCTGTGGTGGGGCAATAGATAATTCACGATTAAAGGCAATTCAACTTCCAGTTGAATAATGTTCATCGTCACCTGTACCATAAAATGACAAATTTATAAACATTCATGAAGTTCAGCACATTATTTTTAGATCCAACGTTGGTTTCATAAATTATATGGCACCCACAAATCCATGACCCTTGTTGTAAAATAATTGTCACATCTGGGCTCTCGTTTATTCATAAATAATGTTTTATTTCGTAATGTAGTCTCCGAAACATAAGTAATGTATTGGTTGCTGGAATCTTGCACTAATTGGTTTAACAGATTTGTGGATCCGTTTTGTATCTTTGTCATTTGCAGGAGGTTTGTTCTTGTGTCCAAGGAACAGAAGGCGTTGCGAGACGCTTCTTAGAAAAGGGTTAGTTATAGGAATCTATGAAATAGGACAGTATATAATTTCGCTTATAAATGATTAAAGAATAATAGAAGTGATAGATATTTATCTGTATTGAGCATACAATCTAATTACTATTTTTCTGTCATGTTTAACAATAAGGATTTTTTCGCCATTTTTATATGATTAACCTTATTAAAATTTTCATTAACTTGATTGCATGATAAACACAATCAAAGCACAAGTCATAAGCACTGCATTCTGCGGTGAATGTTTATTTATAAATGATGAATAATTTGGCATTGCAAATTATTATTATGAGAACTGACCTATAAAAAGTCTGTGACTCATCATATTTGTTGACGTAGAGGAGAAGAATACTTGGCTTGATAAGGCATAAAATCACCAGATGTCAAACCACGTGTTTGAATGATAATCTCAAAGTTTCAAATGCGGGACCTGACAGAATGAAAATGAAACGGCACCTTAATTACCAACTATGGATTCCATTGGATTTTCTAATAACTTCATTTACATCGATATTTGAAATTCCTTATGTAGAACTGGCCTAGAATGCAATTATTAATTACCATAGATTATAACTCTTCTAGTTCATCGTAAAAGGCCAAAACAATGCAATGTGGAAAGCTATAATTAGGCAAAGCTTTAGAAATATGAAGAACATTCGAATGTGGCATTGCTGGATCTAAACAAAATTTTGCTTTTGAAAAATCAACTGGAAACAATGCTGGTAATATCATGGCTAGTCCTCATGATCAGATAATGCACAATCTTAATCATTATGAGAAAGGATCGTTGTTCTTCAACATAATCTAAATAAAAATTCAATTGCACGCCATATTGATTTTGCCTGATAGATACAATTTTCCCTATTAAATACAAAGAGTAAATACAATGAAAATTAATTATTATAAGTGATTAAGCATTTTTTGCACATTTGCAGGGTACTACATCGTGGTTACTCGTTGGTATAATTCTTCTTATGGAAAATTCTCGATAATTTTGACTATAATTTCTCTAAACCCGTTTCCAACACCATCTGTTATTATTATTATTATTATTATTATTATTATTATTATTATTATTATTAAATGCTAAACTACAACCCTAGTTGGAAAAGCAGGATGCTATAAGCCCAGGGGCTCTAACAGGGAAAATAGTCCAGTGAGGAAAGGAAATAAGGAAAAATAAGATATTTTATGAATAGTAACAATATTAAAATAAATATCTCCTATTTAAACTATAAAAACTTTAACATAACAAGCGGAAGAGAAACTAGATAGAAAAGTGTGCACGAGTGTACCCTCAAGCAAGAGAACTCTAACCCAAAGCAGTGTAAGACCATGGTACAGAGGCTATGGTTTGACTTTGGAGTGTACTTCTCCTAGAAGAGCTGCTTACCATAGCTAAAGAGTCTTTTCTACCCTTACCAAGAGGAAAGTAGTCACTGAACAGTTACAGTGCAGTAGTTAACCCTTTGGATGAAGAAGAATTGTTTGGTAATCTCAGTGTTGTCAGGTGTATGAGGACAGAGGAGAATCTGTAAAAAATGCGCCAGACTATTCAGTGTCTGTGTAGGCAAAGGGAAAGAACCGTAACCAGAGAGAAAGGTCCTATGTAGTACTGTCTGGCCAGTCAAAGGACCCCATAACTCAATAGCGGTAGTTGTCAACTAAGAGTTATTCATTTCTAATCTGTAGGGGCAGAATGCTTATAGACAATAGTATTGTTTGTCATATTCACGTAAGTTATTGTTTACTATTTGCAATTATGTTTTATTTGGTATAACGTTTTCGTTTATAGATATATTGTGTCCAAAGTCATAACGGCAGTGACTTTTAAAGGCAGCTAGACATCTTTCTCCCCCGAGCCATTATAATGAATTCGCCCATTATAGACGACATGAATACCCCAACTACCATCAATAAACGATATAAGACAACAACAAGAACAAATAAACAGCCTGTATGATCGTGTATCCCGACAAATGAAATATATATTAGGAAATAAGATGACGCTGAGATACCAACAAGATTTAATTCGAAAAATTTTCTGTGTTTGAAAGTCTTTTGCGGTTTCATAGTGGCACTCCTGACTGGTGGATGGCCACTGAAGAAGTCAGGTGGTGGTATGACGTCTAAAGCAAATAACGCAGAAGACGAAATGGAAATCTTAAATACATAGCCTATTCTTTTAACTATTTCCATTGCCTCAATGAGTATCAGTAGTTAAGGATGTTCTTTTGCTCAAATGCAGAATTTAGGAAATTATATTTCATATATTAAAAGATAATAACAGTGATTACGTTGTATTCCGCATTGGACAATTTCTACCAATTTGATCAGTGTTGTACAACGTTACTACGTATCCTTTAACCCCTTTTTCATTTTCTCTCTTTGTCATATTGACTTTTTTAGTTTGACTTTTCTTGGAAAGCTAACCTGCAGAGTTTCCCTATTACTCTAATATTCACTCTGTTTTAGGAACTATAGAAGGAAGCAGATATATTAGAAAGATTAAATGAGGATAACCATCATCGAAAAACTCTTGAAAAATAGAAAGAAAGAATCAGTAATAAACTGATGCAACAATAAGAGAAGGTCTGTCAACACCTTCGTAAACAATATTTGATTCAGAACGTTAGTGATAAAAAAAGTTATTATTATTATTATTATTATCATTATTATTATTATTATTATTATTATTATTATTATTATTATTATTATTATTAACTAAGCTATAACCCTAGTTGGATAATCAGGATGCTAAAAGCCTAAGGGTCCCAACAGGAAAAATAGCCCTGTGTTTTCGCCATGATAGCGAATGTGAAATAAGTATACGTGTAAAATAGATAATATAGCTTTTTGGAAGAGAGTGAGCTAGACTAGACGACAGAGTTGAGAGCGAGCGAGAGAAATGTGTTTACAACTAAAAGTATGAAGGGCCTTTTATCCCGAGGGCATTAACCTTTAACCTAAACATCTGGAGAAGAGCGCCTCTATATAGGAAAGACTGAAGTCACTGATGTGTGGATGTAGGCACTTGGGAAGCAGTATTGCCCTACATCTCCACCTTGATGAATGCATGGCTCATTACGTATAAAGATTTTTTTTTATCTTTTATTATGAAATACACATTTACAATCTAACAGTTTAGGACATATACATATAGTATATTTACATAAATATGTTTCTATCACACACACACACACACACACACACACACATATATATATATATATATATATACATATAGTGTATTTACAAGTGAAATTATTACTATTTATCTAAATGTGCTTTTAAATAAAAAATATATGTGTTCGTGAATACTTTTTTAATATAAGTTTTAAATCCTATTTTATTCACATTAAGCATATTTATCATTCTACTTTTAATATATTTAAGTAATTATTGGTCAGTACTTGTAAATCTTAAGTATCTTCCCATCCATTTAAATCCCTGTAATAAAATCCGCTGTTATAACCATTGCCGTATTTTTTTAACAGAGAGAATGCACTGATCGTAGAACAATCTCCAAACTACCACAATACCGCATCGTGTATGTATAACGTTGAGCACAATTATAAAATATGTCATAGTAATAACAACTGTAACCTAAAGGAATCTAAAAACACTAATAAATCATTGCGTTATTCATAGTCAGCCAAATATATTTAATATCAATAACCTGTTGTGCTTGTATTGATACCAACTCGCATAACATATCGTTCATGTCACCAGGTTTCATCACAACAAATAAATAGTAAATTGAAATCTGTTGTGTCAAATAGGCTAACTATCAGTTGTTAGAGAGAGAGAGAGAGAGAGAGAGAGAGAGAGAGAGAGACTACACTCTGTGAGGAAAGGAAATCAGGAAACAAATAAAATAAGAAAGAAATAATGAATGACTGATATAGAATATTATAAGATCCATGTCAATGATAAAATAGATCCGTTCTATATAAACTATAAAAAAGACTTGTGTTAACCTGTGTGGCAAAGTTAGTCGATATATCTGCCTGGTTAGGAAGATCGTTCCCCAGTCTGGTCACAGCTGGAATAAAATTTTTAGAATACAGTGTAGCATTGAGCCTTATGGTGGAGAAGGCAGGACTATTAGAATCAATATCATACCTAGAATTACATGTCTGATGGTAATGTTTGGGAAGATCTGAATGCAAAGGATGGTCAGATTTATGAATTGTTCATGCATCATGTATAAAGTACTAACTGAACGACAGTGTGACGGGCCGAGAGAGAGTTTTGAACTCAAAGGCAGGATGCAATCAACTGAGTTTTATTATTAAAGAACACTCTCCTTTATATACAAAACCTCAAGGCAACAGGAAAATACAAGTTTGAGGAATTGACAATGTTACAGAGGAAAACAGCAGACATGAATTTTCATGTTCGTTTTAGTGCGAGGGAAGAGCGAAGATACAAGCATAATATATACAAAAGGAATTATGTACAATTGTGTGACACACGGTTGGTACAACAGTGACAGAGATTAATATCAAGATCAGAAATAAGAAATTTATTAGACCGTAAGTTCCTGTCCAAGAAAATAAGATTGGAATCGGTAGTTGAAGACGAGACAGGAGAACAATACTAGAACCAAGGCAGAATGAAAGACTTAAAACACTTCTTCGGAATAGATTGATCACCGAAAATCTTAAAAGATTTCCAATAAACCAATTTTATGTGCAATTGATGAAAAAACAGAACAAATGTGTTTATCAAAAGCATATTTCCTATGAAGACTCACTTCTAAACTTTCATATATCTTGTATATTGTTAAAAAAAAAAAAAAAAAAAAAAAGCACGCTCAATGCAGGAATATGGATGATAAGGAGCCAATGTCCTCGATAGACTTACAATCATACTTTGTGTTTGGTTAGGATTCAACTTCATGCTCCATAATCTCGCTGAATCTCTAATATGGGTTTCAGCAACCATTATTCTACATTCAGGAGATGAAGTTGATGCAAAAATAATTGCTTTTGTTAACTGACTGTAAAGATTTCGTTGTTCTTTATCAATAGTCCGCTTGACTTTTGTTTATAAAAGAAGAAGAAGAAGAAGAAGAAAAGAAGACGAAAATTCTTAGCCTTCTCTCCTCGTAAATGCAAAGGAGTAAGACCTATAGGTGAAGGGTCCCTTGCTAGGAAGGCATAGATTAATAATCGGCGCCTGATCTTCTTCCTACCTAAGCTAGGACCAGGGAAGGCAAGGCAATGCCTGTTTGAGATTGAGGAGGGAAATGGATGGAGAAGAAAGAGGACCGAAGAAATGGTCACAAACAGAAGGGAGGAGGAGGGGAAGGAGTAAGAGAAGGAAGAGGAGGAGGAGGAGGAGGAAGAGAAGTAGAAGGAAGAAGAGGGAGAGGAGAGGTATATTTTCCTATGGGTCTGGCCGCATGTGTGTTCATTTCAAAGACAGCCGAAATGAAGTAACGAAAACGCGGTCTTGATTGGTCAATTTGAGAGGACAAGATTAAGGGCAGACTCAATGAAATGCTTTACCGAGTGAATGGAAAATTGTTTATGGACAAAATAAAAGATGTTTATGTACCTGAAATGGTCCCACTAAAAAGACTTTCAAATTCGAATATCTCTCTCTCTCTCTCTCTCTCTCTCTCTCTCTCTCTCTCTCTCTGCGTGATAGCAGTTCCTTCCTTCCTCTCTTCAACCATTATGGGAAATTCCTGGGGGTTTATTTATATTACCTGGGAAATTACGATTATTCTGTTTATGATTTGGCGATATAAAACCGCAGGTGTCTTCCTCAACTAGTGTTGTTTTCTGTAGTTTATATTTTCCCAATTTGTAAATTGTCTTATTTATTGCTTGTGTGGTTTCATATGGTCCACTATCTGATGAATAATTATGGTAATCCACAAAGTTTTTGATATAATGGGGGAAAATACATTTTGGTGGTAAATTAAGGAAGAGAGAGAGAGAGAGAGAGAGAGAGAGAGAGAGAGAGAGAGAGAGAGGCTTTGCAGGGTACAAGACACACAGGATAAAATGAGAAAAGGGGAATGACTGGATTAGAGAATATTGGTTACAAAGGGAAAAGAGAATAGATCTGATAATTGTACCATCGCCATATTTCAAAAAGTATCGAGAAGGAAAAAGGGAGAGTTTTTGGATGGGAATTTAGAGGAAAATTTACGTCAGTTGTTTGAATATATTATTATTATTATTATTATTATTATTATTATTATTATTATTATTATTATTATTATTATTATTATTGTTGTTGTTGTTGTTGTTGTTGTTGTTGGTGTGGTTGTTGTTGTTGTTGTTGTTGTTGTTATTATTACTATTAGTGACACCTCTCTGTGCATGAGCAAGGGATGTAATATTAGGATAATGTCAAAAGTAATATTAAAAACATTGCATGCTGTCAGCAAAACTCTATCTGTGATTGAATGGATGATCCAGTCTCTGTAAAACTTAGCTTCCTAAAAGCCAATAGTATTGTTATCTCTCTCTTATCTTCAAAATCAAGGGTCTGACAAGTTTTCTGTCAATTTCATATCAGGTTTTTTTACTTCCAGAGGGAAACGTTACTTGCCTTGCTACACTCATTCAGGAGTTCGATTACTAGAGAAGATAAAAGGGACACAATGTAATTATATCCTTCTAGAAGCACTGTAAACATTGTAGAGGTTTTCTGAACAAAGATCTGGCAGTTATATATTTGGTTATTCTACTTTTCTAATGTATTGTTTAACGAACCATTTCAATTCTAAACTAGAATATTTTGAGCCACTTTGTTTCTCCATCCAGTATTCCAGCTAGACTTTAATAATGATTATTGATATGTGTTATTTAATCTTACTCTGTCAGAAGGAGTAAATGTTTTTGGTACAGATTTAAGTATCTTTTTGCAAGGAAAAGCTGAGGATTTTTAAAGTATTATTCAACATTAAAGTGATGGTATTTCAGATTAGAAATTATAATAACAACTAATAAGATATGATAAATGAGGGAGGAAATAACAAAACATTAAATGAATTTTCACAGGCGAGACATTCTGTTTTTATATCTGACATTTGATTAACTCTTAACATCAATTATTATTATTAGAGATTTGTATAGGTTAATAAAAAGCACTTTCATCTAATCTTATGCTCCGTGGAGCATGATTACCATATTATTAATTGCAACGGTAATGACATCATTAATGACATACGAATAAGTAAAACAACATCCTTTTTGGCAACTGAACATTCATTGGAGCGATAATAAGATAATATCTGATAAGCTGATAATAATGTTTCTGAATACTTCCTCAATATCATAGGTCGTTTTGATTCATGCTTATATCATATTTCTGACATATAATGTTTGAACCCAATTTTCTCCAAATGTTAACCCTTTTACCCCCTTTTTTAAGTAAAAGGGGGTTGGCAAGACCTGGTATATCAATTAACCATTTTTATATGCATAATTTGATATAAAAACATTAATCTACAACATTACATAAAAAGGAAAACAATATTAATGTGTGTAATTATATAATCTCTATTACTATTGTACATAATATATTCATGTGGACTAATTAAAGTAGCCAATCTGGAACACTCGGTTTCAGGCTATTATTTAACCAATCTATGTAACAGATATTATGATATCTGGAATCTGGAATACTTCCCATAGTCCTCCCGTATTTCCTTGGGGTGGGGGGGGGGGTGGGGGGGGGTTCATTTCCAGGCCAATCTTTCCTCAATCAAAAGAAGGCTACACTGTCTTCATAAGCATTTGGATGCATTTGATTCAAAGAAGAAGAAGAAGAAGAAGAAGAAGAAGAAGAAGAACTGGTTATCAGTCTTGGTTAACCATCCAGATGAGGTCAATGTTGCTTCCAAAAACAGTATTTACGACATTGCTCGTTAGAAATAAACAGGAATTCATTAGTGTTTTGAATCATGGAATCTAATTATACAAAATCCTCTTCCGCATAACTTAAAAGTGACATCATAAATCCTACAGATTTAATTACTAGCTGAATCATTTACTGCAAAGAACAAACATTATGATCGCTTGCTATTGAAATGAAAATAACATCACCCTTAAAAGACAACTTTAAAACTCCTGACCATTTGGTAGTGAGATGACGACAAAAATGTTCTTGTCTGTTCACAATCAATTAAAGGACAAGGAAGAAATACTTTGAAACAAATAGTCTTTTTTGCCTTTAAAGTTCATGTTGGTTTTATTATCAGAACTTTGGATGTTGGAATCCAATTATGATGTTGACGGAATATTCTGACATTCCAAAGAAATGGGAATTTTTTTATTCATAGCTTTTATTGGTAAATATGAGCGAATGATAAAAGATGTCATCCAAAGAAGTTGATGGGAATATCCTCATCATTAACAACAACAACAGCAGCTAAAATGTGAATGAATAAATACAGAAACAGAAGAACAATGATAATAATAATAATGAATGATAACAGTAAGAGACGTTTGATGCAACAATACAAAAGGACTTCTTAGATGATGTCTCTCCAATTATTAACCCTGATTCGGACTCTCTCTCTCTCTCTCTCTCTCTCTCTCGCTCTCTCTCTCTCTCTCTCTCTCTCTCTCTCCTGAGGTCTTTATTTCTTTAATGTTTTATATGATAATCCAACTGACCAGATTTACCTCTGGATTCGATTAACTACGAAAGGAGGTTGATTTCTAAATCAATCTATTAAGGACCAAGAGAAGATTCCTGAATAAGTCATTTCTCATTACAGGGAAGTTTCATTAAAGGAAAGGTCTAATTAACCCAAATGGGTCATCAGGGGTCATTAATATGAGCCTTTTACAAAATTGTTTCTAATAAACCAAATATTTTATTTAATGACTTCAATCAATTTGAAATCGACTAAGAGGAAGAGGAGAAGATCCGGACCATCTTACCCGAAAGGTTTCAAGAAATGACCCGAAGAAGCCAGAAGCCTGGTTGGGGGAGGGTATGGAGTCAATATAGGACGCTCCTCTACCCACAGTAGTAGGAGCGGGTCTGCCTACCTACCTCATTTGACTCCACATCCCAAAACAACTGATGCTTCTTCTTTCCCAACAAGTAAAAGAAAAGACACAGAAATTAATCGTCGTATTTAGCTGACTTTTGTTAACCTTTGGGAAGAGTTGGGCACAAATTTCTTAAGGTTATATCAACCTTCGTTTTTCTTTTGACCTCGTCGCTGGTTTAATACAGAGCGTGCGTGTGTGTGTGTGTGTGTGTGTGAGAGAGAGAGAGAGAGAGAGAGAGAGATTCATTTCTTTTTGCAAAGATTCACTTATTTATGCAGATTCACTTGTTCATGCAGTGATTCGCTTGTGTATGCAATGATTTACTTGTTTATGAGAGAGAGAGAGAGAGAGAGAGAGAGAGAGAGAGAGAGAGAGAGAGCTTTCATTAGGTTATAAGGTTATTTTCACTTAGTCTTACTTTTGTGTCTAAGAGTATTTGTATGCACAGGTAGCTTTGCAGATATGGAAATAAATCCAATGGACAGAAAAGCATTCCATTGAATCTTCAATATTTGAAAGACTCTAGAGAAGGAGGGATGGGGAAGGTCATGCACTGTTGTGAAATCTTTTAGAGATCAAACATGTAATAAGAGATTCCCTCTCCCCCCAAGGTAGGACCAAGTGGGACTAGGTTGTGGTTTCCCCCAATGTCGTAGAATGGAGACCCACAAACCATTCTCATAACCTCAAAGGCCGTAAACTATTATGCCCACTAATAAAAACTTGAGACCAACACAATTTTATTCTGTAACTCTCGCTTCATAAACACAGAGATATATATATATATATATATATATGCATATATATATATATATATATATATATGTATATTTTATCTATCTATCTATCTGTATATATATATATGTGTGTGTGTGTTTATATATATATATATATATATATACACGTTGTCAAAGAAGTAAAAATAGAACATGAACATCGAACTCGTTATTACGTAACATGATACAGTTGTTCTGAGATTCCAACTTAGGAAAGAGTTGACATATGCAAATCTTCGTAGGAAAGTCTCATAACGGAAGTGTAAAAATGGCTCCAGTTATCAATCGAAGAGTCTCGCCTAATAATCTACTCTGGCTATAGAAACAGTAAGACGGACGACTTAAGAAAAAGAAATATCTTCCGATTGCAGTTTTCTTTTTTCTATTTACCAATAAAGCATATTTTCTTCAAGTAGCTTTTTCCTTATTATCTCCCCGTTATTCATTTTCTTATCTTTATATATATGAGACATTCCATTGGGAAGGAGATTGTTTAACAAGGTGATGAATGAATGGCTTTTTCAGTTTGTTGTCTGTAATTGTTCACGTAACATGAACATTTTTTCTTTTTCAGAAAGAAAGAAAGTCTGGATGATAAGGGTACAGGTGTTGGCAATAAAAAGAAAATAAAACTAATTATTATATGTTAATAGTATCCATATGAAAGACGCAATTGAAGAAAAGTCTTTCCTTCAGTGAATATAAATGAAGTTCATTCAGGTTACCAAAATGAGTGATGGGAATTCAAATTTACAAAGGGAAAGAGGAACAAAAAATGACCATATCGCCATAATTCAAAAAGTATCAAGAAGGAAGAGGGGAGAGTTTTTAGACATTTTTTTCCTTATTTGAGAGAGAGAGAGAGAGAGAGAGAGAGAGAGAGAGAGAGAGAGAGAGAGATGCTATGCAGGATTCAAGGCTCTGTGGTTAAAATGAGAAAAGGGGAATGTGTGGATCATAGGTAGTAGGTTATCCAGGGCACCAGCCACACATTGAGATACTATCGCTGGAGTTATGGGGTCGTTTGACTGCCCAGACAGTCCTACATTTGATCCTTCTCTCTGGTTACGGTTCACTTTCCCTTTGCCTACATATACACTGAATAGTCTGGCCTATTCTTTACAGATTCTTCTCTGTCCTCATACACCTGACAACACTGAGATTACACAACAGTTTTACTTCATCTAAGGTGTTAACTACTGAACTGTAAGGGTAAGGGTAGAAGAAACTCATTAGCTATGGTAAGCAGGTCCTCTAGGAAACGGACACTCCTACATCAACTATTGTTCTCTAGTCTTGGGTAGTGCTATGGCCTCTGTACCAATGTCTTCCACTGACTTGCTTGAGGGTACACTATTCTATCTAATTCCTCTTCCTTTTATTTTGTTTAAGTTCTTATAGTTTATATAGGATATATTTACTTTAATGTTGTTGCTGTTCTTAAAAGAATTTATTTTTTCAGTGTTTACTTTCCTCACTGGGCTACTTTCCCTGTTGGGACCCCCTGGGCTTGTTGCATCCTGGTTTTTTAACTAGTGTTGTAGCTTAGAAAGTAATAATAATAATAATAATAATAATAATAATAATAATAATAATAATAATAATAATAATAAAGATTATTGGTTACAAGGGGAAAGGATAATGGCACCATCGCCATATTCCAAAAATTATTGAGAAGGAAGAAGGGAGAATTTTCGCATAGGATTTTAAATGGAGTTTTGCATTGGAGCCACTGGAATTCTACTTTTTCATCCTTCGTGTCACCTGTGTCACCTTGGCACTTTATCAGTTTTGAGATGTAAAGTATTAGAACAGTTGATTGAACTCATCTTTTCTGCTTGCGTAGGAAAGTGTTTGAGCAAATAATCCTTCTGTTTTCTTGTTATATACATTATAATGTTGATAGTTTTCTCTGTATTCACAGGAAGTTATTATTTAAGAGATATTTTGGAGCTGTTTGAGGGTATATTCACCTAAATTGTGAAACGGTTGTTTAAAAGAAGGACTTTTATAATAGTGACACTAGCAGAACTTTTTCATTCACACCAAAGATGAATCCGTAACAACAGTGAGTATAATATTAGCATAATTCATAATGATAATAATGATGATGTGTGTAATAAAGAACCAACAATAACAAAACATGGATTGCTATCCCTGTGTCTTCCTCTGCTCTCCTTTACTATGATGTTTTGTCTATCAGTAGGATTTTCCCTCCGTCTGACTTCGCACTGGTGAGCTATGTCGACATTTTGTTTTTTGTAGTTTTATTTGTAAGTATAGGTGTGTGATGTAAAAGAGCAGGATCATTTCTAGTAATTCCTATCGCTCAAACAGTCTCATTATGTCATCATTAAATGCATCTCAATCTTGCTGACACCAAACCAATATCTTATCTGAGGGGGATGAAATTTAGCCACGGTCAGTTATTCTGTGTCTGTCATGTCTGTCATGCATGAAGTGGTGATTCCTCATTTAAACAACGAAATAACATCATCTCGTCCTTAAACGCAAAAAAAAAAAAAAAAAAAAAAAAATCTGTAATGGAACAGATTTAGCGTCAACATCTTGATAAACTAAATATGTTATTTATCCAACATGTCTTTGATATTCATTACTGATCGGTTAATTAGTTGATTCTTTTACGATAACCGAAATATGGATTGAATGAGGTATTGTTCGTAATGAATTCTATCTGTGATACAAAAAAGAACCATGTAATTCAGAGAGACTAATGAGGCTCCATTACCTTCACATTGAACAATACGACGCTATCTGGGATATCATAATCCAATATTGGTCATCTGACTTGATAAGAGAGAGAGAGAGAGAGAGAGAGAGAGAGAGATGTGGAGGATTTATTTTTGCTTTATTTTAATTTTTGTTTTTGCCAAATCCTGTGAGAGAGAGAGAGAGAGAGAGAGAGAGAGAGAGAGAGAGAGAGAGAGATATTGTGTTAGCGAGCGAAAGTAGTTAGGTTAACGATCGTTTGTGGTGAGAAAGACTGTTGGTACAAATGAGATTGTTTGTTTACATTTTTTAGTTAGGTTACGACAGTGGTGAATGTTTCGGAGCGAATGCTTTTTTTATTTGACTGCAGCATAAGGCAGTTGTGTGAGAGCTGGATTATATTTATATTTTTCTGACCAGCGTGGAAGTGTTGATTCATTTAAAAAGTAAGTACAGTTTTGTTTATCTTTGCTTGTCGTGTTTGTGAGTGATAGGAACAATTTATTATTTATCTTTGATTATAGTGCGATAGTTCAGTTAGTTAAGAGTGTTCATAAGTGTTTTTCTTTTTTCATTTTTCAGGCCGTAATTCCTCCTTTGGGAGAGACTTCCTCGAGTGTTTACTTGATTGTTGACGACTTGGCCTGTAACAGAACTTGATACGATTGCTCAGATTTATTTTGTTGACGACCTGGACTACGATTATGATTATGATTTGATTGCTCTTAACGATTTTATTGATATTGATGCCATAATGACCCCGCCCGTATGAAGGAATTTCCGTCTGGACCACTGATGAATAAGATTGTGATGATGATGATAATGATGACTATGATTAATTAACCCCGATATAGGAAGTGAGTGTGGTAGTTGGACTCGGGGTATTACCGGTTGCCAATAAGTTGTGGCAGTGGGCTGTGAAGGTCTCTGGGGCCTTGTATGGACAACGGTGTCCACATACTGTGATTTATTATTTTAATTGCGTTTTTGTACTGTTTGTGAATGGTGTCGGTGTGGCGACGGTGTCCGTGGTCACACATATATTTACAGAATATTTTTGTTTATGAAGATTTAGGTTTGGTGATTTGTTTGTCTGTCTTTAGTATTAAGGTTTCGTGAATGACATTATTTTGGTTTTTTGAATATTTTAAGTGATTGTTATAGTTAGTAAGAAATATATAGTTTTAAGGATATGTTTTGTTTTGTTTTGTCCTTATGTCTAAGAGTCTGGTTTTAGATAACGTAAGGGGAAAGTTTGTTTTGTTGAGACAATTGTCTGTAGGTGTGATTCAGGGTGTGGGGCTTGTATTTTAAAGATCCCGCCACAGAGAGAGAGAGAGAGAGAGAGAGAGAGAGAGAGAGAGAGATTCTCTGCCGGTCAGTATACTAAAGCATCTTTAATTAATGACTTTGGCATAATTTTCCAAATCTCATCCGTTCTCTTACAGAGAAGCCTTTTGGCCTCCTCTTATTAAAAGAAAACCCGAGAACTGAAATTGCTTGAAGAAGAAGCTCCGAAATGCCTAAGAATAAGGGATATACCTCACAGAAAACGCCCCCAAGAAAAAGAGACTGATTTTGTGATAAGAAAAGAATGAAGACAATCCAGTATTTGTTTGTTGCATTTCCTATTACTTTTCCTCACACCATTTTGACCCGAAGACAGGTCAGGTCATTCAGTCTGAATAACGGTTTGCAAGTGACCTGAATTGGTGAATAAGTTTCCTCGTTCTATTTCTTTAATAGACCAATGGATGGGACCTTTTCTTTCATTGGTGTGATATGTTGGATTTGCACCTTTTCATTTGGACTATTCTAGACCTATTATAATGTTTTCTTCAGAGAGAAACATATGAATTAATGATAAAAACAAGTTATTCAGAGAGCCCTGAAGATACAATTATCAAGATAGAAGGACAGACAAATAATGTTAATTGTGCGTGTGTTCTAACTAATACAAATTCCATCTTTCATCGGCCGAGTATGTTCACTGAGTAGGCCTAAAGGCTTTCGCCTTAACAGATGTCAGATTTGCTTGAGAGAGAGAGAGAGAGAGAGAGAGAGAGAGAGAGAGAGACAGAGACAGAGAGAGAGTTTCAAGGTTAGTTGAACAATGTTTCTCTTGTTGTCTTAAATTCAGGAGACAGGTAATATTTTGGAAATGGTGTTATACTTATAACAGCATAAATTAATTTTATGGTTACATTTTACCATAATAAACAGATAAATACTTCAACCTATACAGATCAGTTGGTTTCATTAAACTCCACCAACATCTCCCACAATAAGGATGTAATTACAGAAGAAATGTTTCTTGTAAGAGATGATTAGAGTCAGTTTGTTGAGTTCATAACAGATGTATCTCGATGCTGTGTGAAGTTGCCTTTGGAATCCTCATAAGAAGATCATTTTCTAAAGGTATTGAAAGTTTTGACTTTTATCTGATTCTTTTACCAGAGGAGAATTTTGCAAATATCTGCATGGCAGTTGAATCAGAATTGACACTGCCCAAGTTTGCATCTTTAATGTGCATGCATTTGCACACAAACACAAAAACACGATTGGCATTCAAAGTACTATATACCTTTGTTTTTCTTTGCTATCTTTTTGCTTCATGTAGGATTTAGATTGCCACTCCCATCCGCCTTCCCATAGGTGCAGAGGGGTTATGAATGGCCTCCCAGGTCCCAGTATCTTATGGCTCAGATTCCTAAATCGAATCTCAGCTGCATTAAATGCACTTCGTGACGCCTCTCTCTCTCTCTCTCTCTCTCTCTCTCTCTCTCTCCTCAACCATTGTTTGACATATTTGTGACATACTCTGTCACAAATAGCATTAGTTTAATGAAAACTTTTATGTTTAGCTTCAGGAAAGCTTCACCAAGTTTTTGGACTTTTCATAATAAAATCGGAGAAAAGCAAGTTGAAATAATATTATCCTGGTGCCAACTCTTGCATGTTTATGTCATGCAAAGTCATTGCGGGAATTAAGGTCTTCTAAGAATGATAAAACTCTCATCAAGGAGGCATAGGCCTCGTTCATCTCTGGTTTGAGAGAGAGAGAGAGAGAGAGAGAGAGAGAGAGAGAGAGAGAGAGAGACTCAAAAAAAATCTGAAGGAATATCAGATAGAGGAAAAGAAAGGAGGAAAATAGGACGCAGGATGAATATGTCTGAAAAAGAAAATCAAATGCAATAAAGGCTGGGATACAAAGTTTACTTAGGAACAAAACGTCATCGTATAAAGTTATAGCAGTTATATAAGGACTGTTGGCCCTCAGCACTACCATCACCACCACCAACAACAGATATTTTGTTCAAAGATAGATAATTGAAATGTCTTTCTTGCTCTAACCACAGTACATTAGAGGATAACTTATGTCAAGGCATTAGCTCTACTGTAATAAACTAAAAAAGTATTTACACACACTTAAGAGTTTCTATTCCAATATATATATATATATATATATATATAGAGAGAGAGAGAGAGAGAGAGAGAGAGAGAGATTTAATCTCAAAACTATTATAATTCAAAATGAAAAATCTCACTCATTTCCAATACGGTAATATCTCCCATCACGTATATTTATTGTCAAAGCCGTTATCAGTGGAAAGAAAAATCTGTTGAAATAGGACCCAATAAAGTATTCCGTAGGATCATATCTGTGAATTACATGAAAATGATGGCAATTCTCAATATATTGAATAACAATTCTTTTATCAAACCTGTAATATCCTGAATTCCTTTCTAAGGATTTATTGGCTTGATTCATTTCCTGAAAATATACAGATTTGAAGTAATGAAAAGAAGCACAAATTTACCACGAAAAAGTATCAACCCCAATTCACATTCTTTCCAATATTATCTGATATGATAAGTTGGGTGATTTTGTTTATATCTTTACAGGGCACCAAGTTATCTTGCCCAAGACCTACATCATTCCAGCCAACAGACAAAGGCTCTGTTACTGTTCGGAGCATTGGCGAGAAGTCGGTGGTAAGAAGAAGGAAAATAAAAGTTTCGAGGTGACCAAAGCAATAAAGTTTTTACAAGAGATTTATGGGAACAATGGGGATGTGGTAAGGGGCTAGAGGGGCGGGTAGGGGTCGGGGTTGGGAGGGGTCGGGGGTTGACTCAAAAGTGAATGAGATCATCCGTTAAAGAAGCGGTTGTTGATACCTGCTTTCTCTGACCATAAAGATGAAATATTCATAGTAGAGAGAGAGAGAGAGAGAGAGAGAGAGAGAGAGAGAGAGGGGGGGGGGACTCGATGATTTCATTTGTGTGATGATTCATAATTATCAAAATAGGTGTCCTTCACTGCAACCAACACAACCGACTAACTACCCTTTACATAACTTAGAAACGACCTTTCAAACCTCATTAACAAGAGATATCAAGTTGTTGTTTTGCATCAACCGGACATTTAATCATTACAGTCAAAGCTCAGGTTTCATGTTACACATCCAAAAATGAACTTAGAAATACAGACTAAAATTTATCTATTACTTTTACCGGGTTTTGTTCTTTTGGGGGAACAGAATTCACCACTGTTGAGTCATTCATTTCAGGACAGAGATTTTGAATACAAGGGAGAGTTTCCCAGTGATCATGACGAACATATTTATCACATTGCAAATTATAATAGAAAATAAATTACATTAGTGTGCATGCGTTGACCAATCACGAAATATCCCTTTGCCAACTATGATAACCAGAATAGCCTTTATATTAGTAAATAATGCAGTTATTTCGATTTTATTTCATCAATTGGTTTATAATAAGTCAATAAAATGCTGTAGCCTTTTGTATATATATTTTTTTCAAATTGAAGAACATAATTGAACAAAGAATCTAGTAATATGCTGAAATTGATATTTTCTGGTATAAATTTCATAATGTCATCTTATGTCTAATATTCATGACCAGTTTCCTTATCTTCATTAAATATTTATTCATTATGTTCTCTCTCTCTCTCTCTCTCTCTCTCTCTCTCTCTCTCTCTCTCTACAAGTTAAGTCGTAATATGGAAAACATTGAATAATACCTATCCATTCCCATTTGATGTAAATTATACCAAGTCACACAAATAAGAAACGAATGATAAACTACAAATAAACAATGACAGTTTTCTTTTCATCTTACGAGGGGTTTTACATATGTAAATAAACATCAGGAGACGAGACCTAATTACAAAGCTGATATGAATCCTTCATGTATTTCCCAGGGTCGACATGATATTTTTCCTTTAGTAAATACAATACAATTACCTGTAAAGATAACTGTAATAATTGTAACACAACAGTCATCTTATCAAAGAGAAGAAATTTAATAGGATTATTAGTTTAATCCTTGTAATAGTTTTAATGTTCTAATCTTTTCTGATCATGACGACCATCCATCTCTACATCATTTGAACAAACACACGAAGACGAGTAGACAATTGAATTGGAAAGGGTTTTGTGTCATTAATGTAACCCATTTCCTCCAAACAAACCTTCAGAAGTCATACCCAAAATCTTTCCCTTCTCGATACCTTCTAAAATATGGTGAAGATTCAATTCTAGTTTTTCATCTCCCCTTCTATTTTGTAACATATAATCTTTTAATCTATACATTACCCTTTTGTTAATTCATCGATATCTCATTTATCTGTTGGACTGGGTAAGAGAGCGAGTGTCTTGTAATTACAGTTAGGTTACAAAGAAAGTAGAATAATTCCATTTTGAGTTTCGTGGGCTCCTGGATCTCTACTATATGGTACATTGATTCTTGTTCTCTCTACATTTATTTTCTTCTTTATATACCTTATACAAGAACCAAATTTTCTTCCAAATTTTCAATGGAACTTGTATATGCCATAACTGTTCTGGGACAAAATATCACCGTTTATGCTTCATGTTATTGAAACGGATCTACTAAGATTTCATGAAAGTAGTCATTTTCATACACATTGTAAATATAACTGAAGAAGGTTAAAATACTAAAGAGACACTAATGATTAAATATCTAAAAAAATTAAAAAGAAATAAATAGAATGAAAGTTCTCTTCCGGTCCGTTGCATGAAACAAATCCCTCAGTCATCCCGAATTCCCAGAACAGTTGATGGTCGGATTGCAACCATCTGAAAATGTCGACGTCTGTTGCAGTCCCAAAATGAAGGTATTTGAAGCAAGGCACCTGAGAATGGAGGCTGAGACAGTTGGGTATGATTAGCCCGTGCATGGAGAGAGAGAGAGAGAGAGAGAGAGAGAGAGAGAGAGAGAGAGAGAGGGGGGGGGGGTAACTAGTGTGGCTTTGAATGATCTGCATTAGGAACTCAAAAGATTCTTTATTCATTGGTGTTGCCTGACGTTAGTTGGGGAGCCAATTTAATTATTCAGTAACATTGTAGCGAGGTAGTTTAATAATCCTCTCTCTCTCTCTCTCTCTCTCTCTCTCTCTCTCTCTCTCTCGTGCAAAAGCAATTTTATTGTTCCATGTAATCCCCGCAAAACATGAGTGATCGAGGGATCCAGGCTTCGTTTCGCACATGTGTCAATATTCGCTTGATTGATGAAAGGCAAAACTGACTTTT
>NC_090749.1:29629067-29664067 GCF_036898095.1 Palaemon carinicauda | reverse complement strand
GAGTAATCTATGACCAATCTTTCCTTATCACACTGATCGACGACTACCGCTTGATCTCTCAACGAACTGCGACTCGGTGTGATGATGCCCTCATCTGGCAGCCTTTTTACTTTTTTCTCGATGAACTCGGAGTCCTTTTTGGAATAACTTCTGGATTTCACCTTTATCGAGTGAGAGTCAACTGTCAGATTGTCGAAGATCGGCGGGTGGTTCAATTTTAGCCGCTATCAGAGCAAAAGTTGACTGGATGCTTAGCTCCAAAGGCGGTAGCGTCCCGCGAAAGTCTACGCGGGCTTGCTTGTGTAACTATAGGAAGTCATGTTCGAAAACGACTGGAGCCACGCAATCATCCATTAAGTGCAGACAGAACTCAGGGTACACTCTTCCACTTTCGGTTAAATCGTAATTGCAACACTTGTCAAGTTACATTGTCTGTTTGGCATTAGCCATGGTTATGCTGCAGGCTGAAGAATGCGTCACTGACTTCATAGCCTTAGCTACTTTGGCATCTATAAAACTTTTATATGCTCCAGTGTCGACCAGCCTGTCCAGGGCCTCGCCTCCATTCAGTTCTACAGGTAGGACATTTCTGTAAACACTTCGTAGTGCAGGAGAAGCTGCAGCCACAGTGGCTCCTGCTATGGAAGCAGGGATGGACTGTGGGAGGTTAGCTGGGAATATTCCAGCTACAAGATTAGAGTTGGTTGATTTACCATTATTGTTTCATTGTTTTCTTTGTGACCTGCAGACACGAGCATAATGACCTACCTTCTGAGAGTTGGAACTCGAGGCTTTCTTGGCTGGGCAGAGGGCTCTAGGATGTAGGGATCCTCCACAAAAGAAGCACCTCTGACAGCTGACGGCAGCAGCACACTCACTTGGATTCGGGGAGCCACTCATTTTGATCAGAAATCTGTTGGGATCCGTTTCGGGTTTTGCCTGATCATCTATCAATACTGCCACTGTGGTATTGGTTTCACTTGCATAAGACGCCGAATACAGCTGAGTCATTTCCAGTGCACGGGCTTGTTTCACAGCTGTGGATGAGTCCAAGGATAAGTTCTCTAACAGCCTCTGTCGGATTGCTTTAGATGCCATACCCATGATGTATGAATCTCTGATGGCTAGTTCTTCAGCCTGAGTGGCTGTACAATCAGTGAAGCTACATTCCAAGGCCAGACCTTTGAGGTTATCCAAAAAAGCATCTAGAGTCTCACCACTCTGTTGCTTGTAGGTGGCTAATTTGTATATAGCAAACACCTCACTTTTCTGTTTCACAAATCTAGCTTTCAATAGGCTTATGGCAGTGGCATATATGGTGGCCCTTTGAATTATCTTAAACAGTTTACATGATATGTGAGCACGGAGCAAGGCCAACTTATCTGGATTTAAGTCCGGGTTGATGGCCGCACAGAACGCCTTAAAGTTATCATGCCACATAATCCCTTTGTCCTCCGTATCGGCTGATTCTGGGTCTACGTCAATCGGGCTGGGCCTCAGAAACCATTGCATGATTAATATTAAGCCAAATAAATTGTGAAATATCAAAAACTGTTGCTGGAACGTTGGCCTTGTTCGGCTTAAAGTTGTGGCAAGGTGTTGGCCAAGCCGGTACAGTGTTAGAGACTCAATGTTGCCAAGCAGGCATACAAACACCAGCAGTCACGATTACCAATTCACCCCACACGGGCATGGAAAATTAAATACATATAAAAGAAATAAGTGGCATTCATTGGTTGTTAATGTCAACAGAAAGGTAAGCATATATAAGCTTAAATTAATGAGGTGAGTAAATTAACGATTTACTTAAACACAAATCAGTCAGTTTAAACATCCAATGTTGCATTACCGTTTGGAACAGAAAGCAAAATATCGACCCCTATTACTAATCATTGGTATTTTGCATAGGTAAAATGCACATACTAGAGCTCAAGAACACCTTCAGGGTAAAACTTTCTGGCTAAAAAAGCTTGGTTATAAATTTCTTTTGTTTGTTAAAAGATACCACATATATTACGTCCTAATACATCTCTTTGCCTATCAAAGTAGTGACTTAATCATTCTCTAAAATGGCCAATGTTCGAGTTTTATGGACGACATGACCAAATTAATTTTGTGATGGGTCATGAATCCATAAATCAATGGCGTTAGATCCGGTTCGAAGAACCACTAAAAATTAGAAGTTGAATTAATATGTAGGAAATGATTCCAAAAGAGTCTCCCCACTCCGATATCCGAATTCCTGGCTTAGAGAAGTTGAGCACCAACACTCTCACATTCAACAAACCTGAGAGATGCAACAAACACTGTTTACTAACCATACACACGTTTCTTAGAGATGGATTTTTAATTTGATTCATATCTTGAAGGGCAGCATTAAAATAAGTTTATATTTATTATGAAATAAGATCACATTAGAGCTGTTAATATAAATGTCTTTAACTGACAAGAATTAAATGATTCCTTTTGCAATGGTGTAAGTCAAAATACGAGGCGTTAATTTTTCCTCTGGAGTCAACTTGAAGGTTTCAAGAGACTGAGAGGAAAGAAAAGAGATTCAGTTTATAACCAATTGTAAACAACAAAAGAGAGAATTTACATCTATTACTAATTGTGGAGTCGTTTTGTAGTAACTCACTACATTGATGTAGGCGATAGGTTTCATTCAAAAGGAATCTTAATAAAGTTTTTCTTATACTAACAAGTACAGTTGATATTATTCCTTACAAGTAGATCAATTGGAGACGTATCATACACTGAAGGAAGGAACCCAATTGTTACCACTTGACCTACAATTACTTGGATTGGAATCAAGTCAAAGTAATAAATTCCCAATTAAATCCGGTTCTTTTGGGAGATGTAATAAAGCATAAAAGATTGTGCAATAAGGAGGAGGTTTCGAAAGTTATCATCAAAAGATGACCAATTAACCCGGTCCGACTGATTCAGGTGTATAAGCATCTAGGTAGGCTACACATAGTGTTGCCATTTGAGGATGATATAATAAATTGGAAGATCAATACTTTCCTCTTTGATAGAATTTCTTTGAACGAGCTTTGTTTACCTACATTGTGAATCGATATTTATTTGATTATCATATATATATATATATATATATATATATATATATATATATATATATATATATATATATATATATATATATATATATATATATATATATATATATATATATATATATATATATATATATATATATATATATAACAACTATAATAACTAAATGAATGGCTTTTTTACTATTTAGTAAATAATAATGAGACAAAAACTGCTTTGCAATTAATAATAAGGTTTTCTTTTTCTTCTTTCATATTTCATTAACAAAAAGCTTAATCACCTAGATTCAAAATTGTTTCTGGATATCCATCAACCCTTTTGTTCCAGACCCCATTATTATTCAATGTCTCTTATAAATTCTGTTATCAAATGCTGTATGAATAAAAAGGGTAATATTTTGGTCTTTTCTGATTCAATGCTACAAAGCTGCAGAACAATATTCGGTCGTTTCAAATCAAGTATGAAATGTAAAATTACTTATCAGTTATTACTTATTAGTTATTAATTAGGTGGAATGGGCCGGGGTTGGAGGTTGGGGGTTTGGGGGTGAGTCAGAACAACTGCTGTATCATTGAGAAGAACAAACTGGTTTCTCTCTCTCTAAAGAAATCATAATTTTACACTCAATAAATAAGTGCTCAAACTGGATTTTCTTCTTGTTCATATTAATCCTTAGTTTCAAACTCTATCTCAAAGATTTGTCCTGAATCCACCTGGCACGAGCCCTTTTCATTGAAGGTTCATTATAATCAAATGATACGTCCATACTAACTTGGTCAATGAATAATCTCACAGCCAAAAGGCAACGGCAGGCAATAGGAAAACTCTCCCACTCCCGTTGATGAGAGAGCATAAGGAGACCAATATATTGACTATGATGTATGCGTTGGGTACCAAAGAGAGTATACAATAATAATTTTCAATTTTAGAAAAAGAGCTCTCAAACACATAAAAACATTAATAAGAATAGGGAAGTGGGGTATATGGGGAAAGGAAGAGTACCCCTGGGGATACAATCCACTTTATATCTCAAAGGCAGTGAAAGGGATGGGAAAGAGTAAGGAAATAGGGAGAAGAGAGCTTTTAAAGAAGTACAGGAGAAGAATAAAAGAGAGGAGCAAACCCTCTTGCATTATGAGGGAATCGATTTATTGGTTTAATATATTACTGATAATTCAACGGTTGGATAATCTTGATCCCACTCTTTCTAAAACTTTGAATTCTTTTTCTCAAACTATATATGTAAAATAACAACAATTTTCCGTGAATGTTACACAAAAAATGCAATCAGTTTCTTTACGAATAATTATAAAAACAATCATAAAATCTTAAAAGTTAACCATATGCAAGGCTGTTTAAGAGTGCATCATTAACAAAGTCACTCTCTATATAGTTCCCCTGACTGATATTGGCCGGGAAAGTACCATCTCGGACTGTGAGTCACTCACTGATCAGGCGCAACTCTCCTATACATATAATCTCCCTGAAATTTCATCGTTGACGAGGTCGCCTTGTGGTATGGTAGCAACGTTTTATTGACTCAGATGGAAAGACCAGCGTTCGATTCTCCCAACAGACGAGGGATTAAGGTTTTGTTTCTGCTCTTATTAGTAATACTTTAACGTTAGGCAAGGTGCAACTTAGATTGGTTGGAAGTTCGTAAGCTATACAACTAAGAATAATAAATAATAAAATGAAAGTTTTATTGCTTAATTATACCTGTATTTTCTGTTACTGTTTTGATTCAGTTTAATCTTTACTTCTGCCATCCTTTCCAACCTTTAGTTTTGTAATCTCCTGATTCTCCAGATAATTAAATCTTCTCTCAACACACAATAATTACAAGATGCAACATTATACCATCCAAATTTGAACTTCCAAAAGAATAAATAAGTAAACTCCAAGACTTAAGAAGAACATTCAATAATGTGGTTACTGTTTTCATTAAAAAATTTCTAAAACTGAGATTAAGCAAAACCAAAGAAAACTGAACCGTTGTAGAAGCGTTCACTATAAGACACAAACTGCTCGTTTGTCTAAACAATAAGTTCCTTTCTTATATGATATTATTATTATCATTATTATCATTATTATTATCATTTTTATTATTATTATTATTTTTATTATTATTATTACTATTATCATTATTATCTGCTAAGCTACAACCCTATTTGGAAAAGTACAATGCTATAAGGCCCGGGTCTCCAACATGGAAAATAGCCCAGTGAGGAAAGGAAACGAGTAAAAATTAAATTTAAAAAAAAGAGTAACAACATTGAAATAAATATCTCCTATATAAATCATAAACACTAACAAAACAAGAAGACAAATATGATAGAATAGTGTGCCCGATGTACCCTCAAGCAAGAGAACTCTAACCCAAGGAGTGGAAAACCATGGTAAAGAGGCTATGGCACTACCCAAGACTAAGGAACAATGATTTTATTTTGGCGTGTCTTCCTAAGAGAGCTGGTCACCATAGCTAAAAATTCCCTTCTACCCTTACCAAGAGTAAATTGGCCACTGAATAACTACAGTGCAGTAATCCCTCGGGTGAAAAAGAATTGTTTGGTAATCTTAGTGTTGTCAGGTGTATGATGACAGAAGAGAATATGTAAAGAATAAGCCATACTATTCAGTTTGTGTGTGTATGTGTAAGCAAAGGGGGAAATGGACCGTAACCAAAGAAAAGGACCCAATGTATTCTGTCAAGAGGAAGAAGAAGATGGAGAAGACTTGATGTTCATTACTGGGTCAAATGTGGTTGCCCTTGAAGTTAGAAGTAAAAGTATGCAACCTATGATGTCTCTGTAGGAGGTAGCCAATGAAAGTGAATTTTCTGCAGATTGCAGCACTTTGCGCCTACTTCTAGTAATGTGCCCACAATCACAGTTTTCTTGAGAGAGCAACGAGGAACCTAGACCACGAAAGGAGTGAGAGAACTCCTCGACCTAATGAGACTCATATTTATTGTTCCCAAAAAGAGAAGCCATTCAATGGGTGCTCGTGAACGAAACATCTAAATCCTCCTGGAAGGAATTGAACTTGCTTCTGAAGATCCTTCCACGATTCCCTTGGAACTGATAAGAGAAATGTTGATATTTTTGGACTACACAATATATTTCGTACTTGGGTCATGGGTTGACTGTTATTGGTCGTAGCTGTGTGAGAAGAGAAGCAGAAAAAAATACTACTGAGACATCAGTATGGGAGAGCATCAAGAATTTGACTCTCTCTCTCTCTCTCTCTCTCTCTCTCTCTCTCTCTCTCTCTCTCTCTCTCTCAGAAAACGAAAGATTTTTGGGAGAAATATCTTTTCAATACAAACACACACACACACAGGAACACACACACACACACACAGACACACACACACACACATATATATATATATATATATATATATATATATATATATATATATATATATATATATATATATATATATGCCCCCTGTGGCCGCGGGGGCATAAAAACAATTAGAATAGCGCCAACGTTATCCCTGCGTGTCGTAAGAGGCGACTAAAAGAGACGGGACAAGGGGGCTGGGAACCCCCTCTCCTGTATAAAAAATCCTGTGAGACGTTATCAAAGAGATGGAGCTGGGGGGAGAGTGACTGCTCCCCACACTGTAGTTTTGGGGTGTTTGAATGTGCGTGGATGTAGTACGATAGAGAGTAAAAGATGTGAGATTGGAAGTATGTTTAGAAGTAGAAGGATGGATGTATTGGCCTTGTGTGAGACAAAGATGAAAGGAAAGGGTGAAGTGATGTTTGGTGAAATGTCTGGTAGAGTGTCTGGGATTGAAAGGGGAAGAGCGAGAGAGGATGTGGCTTTATTACTGAGTGAATGAATGACAGGTAAAGTAGTGGAATGGAAAGAGATATCATCTAGGTTAATGTGGGTAAGGGTTAGGTTGGGTAGGGAATGTTGGGCATTTGTCAGTGCGTATGGGCCAGGTAGTGAGAAAAGTGAAGAAGAGCGGAATGAGTTCTGGAATGAATTAACTAGGTGTGTAAAAGGACTGGGTAGAAGGAATTATGTAGTTGTCATGGGTGACTTAAATGCTAGAGTGGGCGCTGGAGAGGTAGAAGGTGTCATTGGGAAGTATGGCGTACCAGGTGAAAACGAGAGTGGTGAGAGACTGGTAGATAAGTGTGTTGAGCAAGAGATGGTGATAAGTTCTAGCTTTTTCAAAAAGAAAGATACAAATAAGTTTACATGGGTAAGAGTGGTAAATGGAAGAGTAGTAGAAAGGGCATTAATGGATTATGTGTTGATAACTAAAAGAATGTTTAGAAGATTGAAAGACGAGCACGTGTTTAGGGGTATGGCTAACGGTATGTCTGATCATTTTCTGGTGGAAAGAAAATTAGTTGTAGCAAAAGAGTGGGGGAATAGAGTAGGGGGATGTAAAAGGGAACTGGTGAGGGTTGAAGAGCTAATAAAACCAGGGGTAAAAAGTAAATATGAGGAAAGGTTGAAAATGGCATATGACGAAGTGAAAGTAAGAGAAACCGGCAATTTAGAGGAGGAGTGGAAGTTAGTAAAAAAAAAAATTGTTGGGATTGCAAGTGATGTGTGTAGTATGAAGGTTGTTGGAGGTAGCATGAGGAAGGGCAGTGAATGGTGGAATGAAAGGGGGATGGTAAAGGTGGAAGAGAAATAGAGGGCTTTTGAAGAATGGCTGCAGAGTAATAGTATAGAGAAGTATGAAAAATATAGAGAGAAAAATGTGGAAGTAAAGTGCAAGGTACGTGAGGCAAAGAGGACAGCTGACCTGAGGTGGTGTCAGGGATTGGGTCATTCTTATGAAGAGAATAAGAAGAAGTTTTGGGAAGAAGTGATGAGAGTAAGGAAGCTAGCTCAAGAATTGAAGAGACAGTGAAAGATGGAAATGGAAGGCTGTTAAAAGGAGAGGAGGCAAGGAAAAGACAGGGGAATATTTTGAAAGTTTACTGAATGTTGAGGATAATAGGGAGGCCGATATAATTTATGTTGCAGGTGTTGAGGGGCCAGTAATGGGAGATGAGAATGAGAGATATTACGATAGAGGAAGTGAGGAGAGCACGAGATGAAACGAGAGTAGGAAAAGCATCTGGTATGGATGGTGTGAGAGCTGTGATGTTGAAGGAAGGGGGTTTGAGTGTACTTGAATGGTTGTTGAGACTGTTTAAAATATCTTTTGTGTTGTCAATGGTACCAGTAGATTGGGTTTGTACGTGTATTGTACCACTATATAAGTGTAAGGGAGATGTGCATGAGTGTTGTAATTCAAGGGTATTAGTTTGCTGAGTGTAATTCGAAAAGTGTATGGTAGAGTACTGATTAAAATTACTAAGGATAAGACAAAGAATGCAATCTTAGAAGTACATGTTGGTTTTAGAAGAGGTAGGGGTTGTATGAGTCAGAATTTTACAGTTAGGCAGATATGAGAGAAATATTTAGCAAAAGGTAAGGAGGTGTATGTTGCGTTTATGGATCTGGAGAAAGTGTATGATAGAGTTGATAGGGAAGAGATATGGAATGTGATGAGGTTATATGGAGTTGGTGGAAGGTTGTTGCAAGCAGTGAAAAGTTTCTACAAAGGTAGTAAACCATGTATTAGGATAGGAAATGAGGTGAGCCATTGGTTTCCGGTGAGAGTGGGGCTGAGACAGATATGTGTGATATCGCCGTGGTTGTTTAATTAACATGTATGGTGATGGAGTGGTGAGTGAGGTGAATGCTCAAGTGCTTGGATGAGGATTGAAACTAGTAGATGATAATAACCATGAATGGGAGGTAAATCAGTTGTTGTTTGCGGATTATACTGTGCTGGTTGCAGACGCATAAGAGAAGCTTGGCCGATTAGTGACAGAATTGGAAAGGGTGTGTGAGAGAAGGATGTTGAGAGTTAATGTGGGTAAGAGTAAGGTTATGAGATGTACGAGAAGGTAAGGTGGTGCGAGGTTGAATGTCATGTTGAATGGAGAGTTACTTGAGGAGGTGGATCAGTTTAAGTACTTGGGATCTGTTGTTGCAGCAAATGGGGGAGTGGAAGCAGATGTACATCAGAGTGAATGAAGAATGCAAAGTGTTGGGTAGTTAAGGGAGTAGTAAAAAATAGAGGGTTGGGCATGAATGTAAAGAGAGTTCTGTATGAGAAAGTGATTGTACCAACTGTGATGTATGGATCGGAGTTGTGGGGAATGAAATTGACGGAGAGACAGAAATTGAATGTGTTTGAGATGTAGTGTCTAAGGAGTATGGCTGGTGTATCTTGAGTAGATAGGGTTAGGAACGAAGTAGTGAGGGTGAGAGCTGATGTAAGAAATGAGTTAGCAGCTAGAGTGGATATGAATAAGTTGAGGTGATTAGGCCATGTTGAGAGAATAGAAAATGGCTGTCTGCTAAAGAAGGTGATGAATGCAAGAGATGATGGGAAAAGCACAAGAGGAAGGTCAAGGTTTGGGTGGATGGATGGAGTGAAGAAAGCTCTGGGTGATAGGAGGATAGATGTGAAAGAGGCAAGAGAGCGTGCTAGAAATAGTCTTACTAATACCGTAGACTTCTATGGGTTTGTGCTAAACGTAAATTTCTTAAGTTCTTCCAAACTGCAGCAGTTTCTAATGGCTCTTTCTACTTTGTAAGATTGTTGCTAGGGAACATTATATCATTTACATAAATTAAGGTTTCTATTCTAATATTTTCTAATCATGGTTCTCATCTTCTCACTTATTAAATTAACTTTGTCCCTGACTATTGAGAATAACTTTGGTTCAAATACTGTTCCCTGTTTTACATTTCCTTCTATCCTAATTTCCTCTGTATATCCAAAGGGGCTTTTGATAATTGCTTAGCCCCTTCTCAGGAGGGAGGGGCAGGGGGGGGGGAGGACACCAAAATGTCGTCATCTGTATAATCATCCTGAGACAGAATTGAAGATTAACATCCTTTAAATTCAAGAAACCTCTTGCTTATATATGGTGTTGTTTACTGGGATTCGAATAGCTCATCACTTTCCTTTGTAGCAAACAAAGTCTAGAAATGGGAAAATCCGAAAACCGAATCTTCCTTAATACTAGTTAGGAATGAAAAGACATTTGATTATCATTTGGATAGTCAGCAAAACCCTTACACGAGAGAAGCTCGAGATATATCTGTTGGAAAAGAAGAACAGCAACAAGAAAGTGAATGGAAAAAATCAATATTCAATGTATATATAAATAGGAAATACAATGTCCGTAAAGAGGCTAGGATAAGCAGTTTGAACAATGATTACTGAAACTGCCATGATTACTGAAACTGCCATGATTATTGAAACTACCATGATTACTGAAACATCCATGATTACTGAAACATCCCGTCATACGCATGATGTGCTGGTACCGTCGGGAGTTGAAGCGTCAGTAATTGATTACCAAACACAGACGTCGCTTCAGCCTTAGGAAAGAGAAGGTCCTTCAGTTCCAGAGAAGGAAAAAAAGGAGCATCTTATTGAGAGCTCATCAGGAAACCTCTTACCCAGTGTCGGAGCATCCTCGAACTTCGATCTCGAAAGTTCAAGGTGACGTCAGTAGCATAGATGCTGGTGTGAAGAAAATTCGTGCAAGCCTGGCATTTGGGAGGTTTGCAGATTGTAACGGATCCCTTGGAAAAATGACAATCAGTATGTTTATGGCAGGTCTTGTTGCCACAGGGCGACTTGACCTGCATGGTACAGGTGACCTGTAAAGAAGAAATATTTCAACGACTACATACTAATTAGTATCAGAACAGTGGGTAAAGCATTCCAATGGGGGAAAATAAGTAGACTCAGCATCCCAAGACCTGTGCCACCTCGTCAAATGTATACGCTAAGTGGAAAATGAAAACAGCCACCCTAGGGCACCTGAGAACACTATCCAGCTCCCAGAAGGACCTTCAAGACTGCAGCTTCCCGCCATGACAAATCAACAGCATGGGAGGATAGACAGCCTCACCCAACCAGTGAGGTTAGATGAAAGAAGGAGATGGTGCATGAGTGAAAGTTTACCAGGCATGGCCACCAGCTAGCATGTAATAGCCCAAGTCAAGGCCGGTAAAAACACCCATGAAACACGAAGGAATGATGGGGGAATACCATAAATATACCATACCTTAAAAGAATAATATAAAACATAATTTTCAAGTGATATGACTAAATAACTAAGCGTTTCTGAGCGAATTTGTAACATTATGCAATGGCACTGATTGTATGTCGGCCTCGTAAAAATAAAAGCATGCAAATCAAGTAAAACACTGGGGTGGAGACGCAAAATTCTCCAACACACGAAAAAGAGACCTCAACTTGAGTCGATGAGGAAGAAGCTGAAGTATCCATGATTGAAAATCATTAAAAAAGCCAAAAAAAATAGGCAGAGTCTCTCCAGGCAACCGTCAAAGATGGCGACTTTGAAGGGGAATGGATAAACAGGAAATGTGTTAGTTTTAGCACATCGAGATCTCGAGTTGTAACGGCTTTCTTAACGACGTGTCCAAGCATTACCTTATCCTTTAAGACAAGGTTAACTATTTTGGGAATGATAATCATGGCCTGTTATAAACACGTCCCTGATTTATACACGATATCTCTCGGGATATTAGCTCCGGAGGTTAAAACTCCGTTGATACCTCAGAGGTGAAATTTCTCTGGTATAGCACTTGCAGAAATATACAAAGTAGAAGCTGCAACTGAGTAACTTCCATTAGGACGACGTAGCTCGAGACCAAACAAGTCAAAGATGAAATAATACTGATGGTTTAAACCTTCATTCAATTATTGTATACAATCTAGGTTATGCATAATCTATTAATAAACTTCACTAAACACTAGCCAAACATTATAACAGCAATATGAAAAAATAGCCAGCCAACAGAAAATAAAACTACATTTAAGATTTATCATACTGTAGATATTTACAGTAGCCTATTACACATAAATCCACCAAATACTCTCAGCATACCCAAACTAATGGATAAATATACAAAATTGTTACCTAGTCGAACGAGTTGACTTTCCAAACTTTTATAAAGCAAGGGACAGATAGCATTGAGTAGTTTCAGATATAAAATTTTGACACAAGAAATATGGCTTCTGCTTCTAAAGATGAATGTTGATTCAGTCTTCTATGTCCTCTTTGAAATACTTTATCATTGTGTAGTCACTAAAGTTCAGAGTCATAGAGGGTGTAGCTGAAGAATGTCTCCAAACATGAGTAGTGTTCATTCAGGTCTCTCTTGTTTTGCCTCCCCCTGTCTTATTATATTGGGAACAATACTCTAGAGAATTTCAGATCATTAAGACTAACATTGTGCAATAGCCACCTGCCAGGATCCCACTCTTGAATCGTCCTGTTGAACTCACGTTTGTCAGACGGCCGGCACCAAAGTACATTAGTCCTAGTTATTAGAAGTATTTAGAACTCCCATTCCATACCAACAACAACAGCCTTAATAACCAGTCACAATGAAGATCCATACAATGTAAGTGAACGCTAAGATGAACACTAACCACATGAATGGGAGCTTACTTTCCAATAAACAAATGCTCAGTCACAGGGAGAAGGTGCCTCAAAACAAATGACTGGGCACAACTAGTATCACACATGATACAAACAGGGTGTAGTAAGCCACCATAAACTGCAATAAAACCCTTAGCAGTTTATCGCTTGTAAACATTATCAACAAGTTTGGAACAAACAATAGAATTAACAGGCTTCCTGTCAAAATGAACATGGTTATTTATAATGTTAACCTCAACGAGGCTTTGGTAGAGTTACAAGAGCCACACTTTTATCTTCTTCTTTCCTTTTCAACTTAAAACATTCAGACACTGTGTGACCTGGTTTCTTATAATAATTACATACTACAGAACTGCGAGTAATACAATTGGTATTAAAACTACTGCTTTGAGACTTGACATGCAAATCAAAATTAGACCTTCGATATACATCATCAGTACCTGTATGCTTATCTGTATTACTATATTCTTTTTATCTATTAAACCTTTTATCATTAGACCTAGACTGTTTGTAGGCCAGTACATAACCATCAGCACAGACAGCTGTTTCGCAACGCAAAAGGTAGATGACTTTCTTTCATTTAAGTGAATCTTAATGTTCTCACTAACATGATTCTTAAACTATTCAATTAGAACAATTTCTCTTAATCTATCAAAATCATCCCTACACTCTGCTGCTTTACACCAATTATCAAACCAATCTGACTGTTCTCTACTAAATTCAACATATGTATGCTCACCTTTTTTTGTCCAACTCCTAAACTTCACCCTCTAAGCTTTGGGGTTAATTCATATGCTGGTAAAAAAAAGCATTTTCCAAGATTTCATAATCATATAGGCTACTCTATACTCAAGAATAGAAGAATAAAGTTTTTTTGCCTACCACACAAAACTCCTTATAGCATGTAAGCCCAATTTTCTGCTGACTACTTACATTTCTTCGCTTTTGTCTCAAAACAGACGAAATATTCATCTAAATCCTTTTCATTAAAAGGAGGTAAGAATCAATCTTCATTAAAAATGACTTGCCTAGAATTATCAGGATCACTAGAACAAGTCTGCCTAATTTTTTCAAGTTCTAACTCTTTTTTTTAACATTATGCTCATGAAGCTTTTTTTGAGCTTACCTATATTTGGCTCTCACCTCCCTTGTAATTATTTACGTTTTAATTCTGCTTCTAATTGCTCACGTTTGAACTTTGCTTCTCTTCTCTCACGCTCACCCTGAGCTTCTAATTCTTTTTCTCTTAAACGAGCATCTATTCTAAGCCTTTCAAGTTCCACAGCAGGTAAATCAGAACACATCGATTCTCTATCCATCGTATCTAACACATCCTGAGGTAACACATTGTCTTCAACCAAATGTTTAACTAACATCTTTAATATCCTCTCTCTTCAGCGAATTTTTAACATTAAGCTCACGATGTTTGCCTAAACTCACTAAGTTAGATTTCTTGAGATCACTTAACTTCTCAACTTGTGGATCCTCACAAAATTCGTCAAAAAACCCGATGGTATTAAACTCAGACATGCTTGCTGGCTATTTTATACAAGTAACAAAATATGTTTACTTCACGAACGATGTTTAAATTACAAGCAGAATAACAATTTAGATCCCAGCCAGGCCGCCAATTGTGTTACGTTCATCTATTGTACACGACGTAGATTATGCAAAATCTACTCAAAAAGGTTTTTAAAACAATAGCAAAAAATTACCAGCTATATGAAAATAATATCCAGTAAACAGAAAATAAAACTATATTCAAGATTTAACATAAATATTTATATGGTAAAAAATTCACCGAATACTCACAGCACACCAAAATTTACGAACAAATATCCTTGATGGGCTGCCAACGCAAGAGCCCGTGTCCAGCATTAAGGGCTGGGAAATCTAGCAAGCAAGCAAGCAAGCAAGGGTACATATCCCTACATACTGCCGACGCAAGAGCCCGTGGAGCTAAGAACTGTAGAACTGTAGCCCAGGAAGCAATCAAGAGTACAAAAACGGCAGGGGCGCAGACCTTCTACACTGGCAGTACTGTAGATCCTGGTATTCAGACAACAGTAGTTGCAGTATATTCCAATAACTTTTCGGCCTGCTGGAGAACATCATACAATGCCTCCACCATGCAGAAAGAGCTTGTGGCAACAAAACAAGCACTAAAACGCTACATGGAGAATGAAGGACACGTAGTCATTCATATTGACTCAAGTTCATCATTGCATGCCTTGGAACAGGAAAATAACAAAGAAATCAAGGCTCTACTAGCTGATATCAAAGCACTCCTATATAAGCACAATTAAAGAGGCAGACCTGTGACTCTCAACTGGATTCCCAGTCACATTGGAATACCAGGGAATGAGAAAGCAGATGAGCTAGCCAAAAGCACCAGACACATAGACAGAGTATAGGTACACATGGGCCACAGACCTAGTGCCTCCCCCATTGACAGAAACATGCCAAGAGAGCAGGCTATATTCATCCACAGATTCAGGCTGGGGTATAAAGCAAATTGGCAGATGATGGAAAATAATAATGAAAGACCCTGTGAATATTGTGACGTCACAACACAAAAGGCCCTCCTGCACTACCTGCTAGAATGTAGGGAAACAGCATAACTGAGGGATAACCTTCAAGTGGACATCAACTCGTAACACGCCAGGCAGCCTGCAGCCACATTGGTAAAAGCAATTGTCGAAAACATAGAAATCCACAGACAATTGCGGTCAAACCTACCTCCACTGAGGTAACAACCTCTAAAACCCTCATCTAAATCCATATCATCCTCTCACCGTAAGGCCCTAAACATGTCACCCCCTGCATTTTTCTATAACTTTTTCATCTACTAAAATATTACGTAGGGAACCTAGGGAGTAAAAGGTTGGACAACCCTACCTGCCAAATTTTTCTATGTTTCAAAGGTATGACAACCCCTTCAAACTACCACTATCTGCGACATGAAGGCCCCCTTCCACTACCACCATCATCCTTCCTCTGTTCGCATCTGTCTCTAAAACTAGAAACCTTTCAAATTTCCTTTTGTTTAACAACCAACCTGTATTTTATAGGTTACCTACGGGTCGAAAAGGGAAAGGTCCGAACCAACAGGAATTGTTGGCTACAATACAATGAACGAACGAAAGTTTTTACCAAGTAGGACGAGTTGACTTTCCAAAGATTTATAAAGCAAGAGACAGATGGCATTGAGTAGTTTCAGACATAAAATGTTGACAGGAAGAAATATGGCTCCTTCTTCTAATGATGAATACTGATTCAGTCTTCTTTGTCTTCTTCAAAATACTTTATCGGTTTGTGTAGTCACTTAAGTCCAGAGTCACAGAGGGTGTAGCTGAAGAATGTTTCCAATACAAGGAGTGTTCAGTCTGGTCTCTCTCGTTTCTGCCTCCCCCTAATTTCTAAAATGGGCTGCCGATGTAAGAGCCCGTGTCCAGCACAAGGCTGTACACTCAAAAAAGCAAGCAATGATCTTTCTGCCAGCTCAAGAACTCTCCTACCCAGCACAGAGGACACACAGTTCCCTGCCAGTTTGGTGGCAGAAATTTTCAGCTCTGACATACACTGTCGACTTTCCAATGAGCTCTTATAGCGGCACCTTCATCTGTTGTTTCTTCTATAGCAAGTAACACCAGCATTATCAAGACTTTTGTCATTTTGACAGGAAAAAATGCAAGGAATGCACTACATACTATGGTCAGAATGGAAAATTTGTGTTCTCTGCTCTCAAGCTGGCTGCAGAGCTGGGATTACAGTTTGATTGGGACTGTGTCCAGCACAAGATATGGTGCAGATGCAATGATTGCAATCTGTACCACGACATCGTAAATCGACTTATCATTAAAAAGGATAGGGAGCCTTCGTTGCACAAGAACGCCTTACCTCTGAAGCTCATCAACATTGAGATCCCACACTTCCATACCCCAGGAGTTCTCCAGAAGATGCTGAAGACCATGGGCAACCCACCTAGATGGCTCAGTTTTAAACCAAATCCAGATATCGACAGCATCAAGGCTGCACCTAATAGATATTTTCAGGAACGGGGTCTTCCTGTTCTTAACCCTGGATAGGTACGGTGGGTCGTACGCGACCCCGAGCGTCAAAAAAAAAGAGGTTTTTCTCACGTGACTCACCCCCGTGACTGAATTTGTGGGTGATCGACCTGCAGGAGGTGTCTCCCCTACACGCTCTAGTAGTGTCCAGATGTGCATTGCTGTAGCTGTACTCCTTCCCCGATTTCTGAGACGCGTCGGGGTCGAGCGCGACCGAGTTTACCCTTCTAAGGTAATTTGCATAATTATCAAAGTTATTACGTATTATGAAATTGTCGTAGAATGGTGCAACTTGTATAGGTTATCAGTTGTGGAAAGTCTTGGTGGATTGTTTGGCTACCATGTGCATGATTTTTTTTTTAGTTAAAATGTCGTTCATCACCACGAGGACCATTTTACCGCGAGTGCCCCTTTTTCATTTTTTTTCATTTTTTTACCAAGTAATTTTTCCGTAAGATATTGCCAAATAGTGTCGTAAAACTTTTGCTTGTTTAGTGTTGGAAAGTGTGTCTAGATGATCTGGCTACCCATGTGTGACTTTGTTTTTGTCAGATACGACGTAGTTATTGGTATATTGGGTATTTAACTGCGATTGCCAATTTCTGTTTTTTTTCAATATTTGTAAAAATTTTTACGTAGTAAGGAATTGCCGTATATTATTCATTTTTTTTTTCATGTTTATGTGTTAGAAAGTGTGCCTTGATGGTTGGGCTAACATGTGCATGTCTTTTTTTTATCTGAGATGCCGTATATTAGAATGTTGGGCATTTTACCGCGAGTGCCCCTTTTTCATTTTTTTTCAATTTTTTGCCAAGTAATTTTTCCGTAAGATATTGCCTAATAGTGTCGTAAAACTTTTGCTTTTTTAGTGTTGGAAAGTGTGTCTAGATGATCTGGCTACCCATGCGTGACTTTGTTTTTGTCAGTTACGACGTAGTTATTGGTATATTGGGTATTTAACTGCAGTAGCCAATTTCTGTTTTTTTTTCAATATTTGTAAAAATTTACTACGTAGTAAGGAATTGCCGTATATTATTGATTTTTTTTTCATGTTTATGTGTTAGAAAGTGTGCCTTGATGGTTGGGCTAACACGTGCATGTCTTTTTTTTTATCTGAGATGCCATATATTAGAATGTTGGGCCTTTTTCCGCGAGTGCCCCTTTTTATTTGTTTTGCATTTTTTTGCTTAGTCATGTTACCGTAAGGAATTGGCAAGTAGTGTCGCAAAACTTATATTTTTATAGTGTTGGAAAGTGTTTCTAGATGATCTGGCTACCCATACCTATTTTTTTTTTTAGCCAGATTTGGCGTATATATAAGTATGTGTTCGATTTTCCTGTGATTGCCATTTTTTCGTTTTTTCCCATTTCTTTCAAAATTACTACGTACTAAGGAACTATCACAGAGTAATGATTCATTTATATGTTTATTTGTCGGAAAATATGCCTTGATTGTTTGCCTAGCACGTGGCTGAAATTTTTTTTTTCTGAAATGCTGTATATTAGAATGGCCATTTTTCCGCGAGTGCCCCTTTTTATTTGTTTTGCATTTTTTTGCTTAGTCATGTTACCGTAAGGAATTGGCAAGTAGTGTCGCAAAACTTATAATTTTATAGTGTTGGAAAGTGTTTCTAGATGATCTGGCTACCCATGCCTATCTTTTTTTTTAGCCAGATATGGCGTATATATAGGTACGTGTTCGATTTTCCTGTGATTGCCATTTTTCATTTTTTCCCATTTCTTTCGAAATTACTACGTACTAAGGAATTATCACAGAGTAATGATTCATTTAGATGTTTATTTGTCGGAAAATGTGCCTTGATGGTTTGTCTAGCACGTGGCTGATTTTTTTTTTTTTCTGAAATGCCGTATATTAGAATGTTAGCCATTTTTCCGCGAGTGCCCCTTTTTATTTGTTTTGCATTTTTTTGCGTAGTCATGTTACCGTAAGGAATTGCCAAGTAGTGTCGCAAAACTTATAATTTTATAGTGTTGGAAAGTGTTTCTAGATGATCTGGCTACCCATGCCTATCTTTTTTTTAGCCAGATATGGCGTATATATAGGTATGTGTTCGATTTTCCTGTGATTGCCACTTTTTCGTTTTTTCCCATTTCTTTCAAAATTACTACGTACTAAGGAACTATCACAAAGTAATGATTCCTCTAGATAATTATTTTTCGGAAAATTTTGTTTACTTCTTTTTTGATTGAATATCATCAAATTTTTTTAGCTAAAATATTATATTGTTTCACATTTTTGTTTTTTTTTCGATTTTATTTCCCTTCAAAAAATTTTTTTGGGGTCAGAATTTTAATTTTATAGTCGTAAAATAATCGACAATTATCCAGCAACCCACCATACAACTTTTATGCATATCCAATAATAATTATATTAGTAAATAACACCTTGAAATTGACATACCCTTCCTACATTTCAAGTGGCAGATTAGGGAGTCTGAGTCAGTGTGGTTGGCGGCCATTTTGTGGACATATCCGAAGCGTAAGTTGCCCTATCTATGTATATTCTTGTTCCCTATAGAATTTGTGATATTTTGGTATATTTTTACCTGCATAAATATCATATTATATATTAAATATATGTATTTTTTTACGAAATTTCTAAGTACTCAAAAAATTACCTTTAGATATGGCCCCTGATATAAATGTAATTTACAAAATAATGAAGATTTTTTTACATATTTCTATTTTAGGATAACATATGTTTATTCCCTAAAAAAATTAGCCACTTCCTATTTCATTTGGGTGCCCAAAAAAATTCATGAAATTTGGACCAATTTTTTTGGCCAAAAAAAGTTACCCTTTTTTTCTCATTTCAGATCTTCACCTCCATGGGTCTGACTTCATCCAAAATACATCAAGATGTGTCCTAAACATTCAAGAATCAATTCCTAAAAGGATTTGTGTATATATGTATAAACTTTTTTTTATGAATTTTTATGTCAGGTCTTTTTTTTCTACTTAATTTTTTAAAATATTTATAATAAATAGTTTTTCTGCAGATGAGTAGTATTTATCTTTACAGTTGTTTTAAGCATTCATTGAAGTTTTTTTTGGCAAAAGAAAAAAAGAGGTTACTGCAAAAACTGATTTTTCAAGAATTTTTTTTGCTGTCGGGGTCGTTCGCGTCCGAGTATACCCTTAAAGGGGTGTCCGAGGAGCGTACCTATCCAGGGTTAACCCCACTCCTCAACCAATGAGGATGCCACCTGCCAAGAAGAAAAAGAATGGAACAACAGTGAAACTTCCTACTGCCACCTTCACTGCCACACTACCTACTAGCACTTCAACAACAGAAGAAGAAGCGTCAGCCATGGACCTGGATCCTTCCAAAGACACTCATTCTCCTGCTCTGGCTGAGGCACATTAGCCAGACTGCAATTGCACATCCTGCCTAACACAGCTACTTGCCACACTCACCCCAACTGTTGGGCCTACTCCAGATCTTGCTAAAGCCACTGCCACACTCACTTTACCTGTTGAGCCTGCTCCAAAATCAGGGCCCACCACTAAGAATCCAGAGCACCAGCCAAAATTCAAGTTACCTTCCTTGGAAGGTGTACCTTCCTATGCAGCGGTTGTTGCCATTGCAGCCTCGAACCCAAGAATAAAGATCTCTGCTAGAGTCAATCTAAAGGGTGACATGATCATTACAACCAAGGATCAGGATAGTGCCAGCCTTTTTCACAAGGAAACCTTCCAAGCCTATCTTGATCCTGCCGAGAAATTGAGGAAAGCAGTTGTCTCCAACTATTCTGTCAAAATGCCACTGATCTTCATAACTGACTGCAGTAATGTTGCCCATGCTGAACGCTATTTGGGCTGCCATAAGCAGCCTACCAGGAAGGTCACAGTCATCATCATTGGGCCAATCCCACTGTCACTGGACCTCAGACTATGGGGAATTATCCCCATAGAGGACTTAGACATCGACCCACTACGCTGCTTCAACTGCCAACGTTTTCGCCACCACAAGGAGAACTGCAGGAATTCAACGGTGTGTGGAGTCTGCAGTCACTGGCATCCCACTCAAGAATGCATTGACACCTACAAGACAGGTTAGAGACCCATCCGAAGTGTCCGAAGTGTGGTGGATCTCACCACGCCTGGAACAGGAGGTGTCCAGAGGATTTTAGAAGATTGAGAGCATTACAGAACGTCCCATCTACCACTGCAGTAGCTGCCAAGACACAGCCACCTAAGCCCTAAAGAGCTCTACATTCCAGGCCTCCATGTCAGACTTCCACTGATCCTAACTCTGTCACTCCCACTCCTGTCACTGCGGTCATGCTCTCGGGGCTGAGCGACTGCACCTCCATGCCTACAGTTATGCTCTCGGGGCTGAGCAACTGTGCGTCCTTCCCGAGGGCTGTTTTAGTTGTGTATGCTCTTGGGCGAGCTGATGCTCTCGGGGCTGAGCAACTGTACGTCCTTTCTCAGGGCCTGTTTTAGTTGTGTATGCTCTTGGGGGAGCTGATTATTTTGCATATGTGTCTAGTAACTTTGAAAAGTAAGATTGCTCTCGTCGGAGCAATACACTTGAGCAGATTGTCGTGAGCCAAGATCTGGCAAGACACTGACCACGTTGGTTGGGTCTTCCACCTTGGGGGCTATGACTGACTGTCTAAGAGCCCATCCGGGAATAACATCAAGGCAATCTAAGCACGCACCCACCTGTCCCTTTATACTAAGAGCAATACTCAAGAGAATTCTGGATCATTCAAGGCAAACATTATGCAATAGCGACGCTCCAAAAAATTACTCTTGAATCATCCTCTTGAACTCACGTTCGTCAGACGGCCAGCGCCAAAGCACAGTAGTTATAAGAAGTGTCTAGAACTCCTCTTCCAGAACACAATGATATTTTGAGTTTACCAATACAATAACATATATATAAATTAATCATTTATTTTTCATTTTTACATCAACATAATATGAAAACAAACGAATTATTTTATTTCTACATCAACGTATAGGAAAAATAAGCAATTTTCACAAGTTTTGTAATACAACATACACAAATTTAACGTAACATATAACACTTATGAGTATAAATTCGTAACAAAATAATAAAGAGCCTTGGCTTACTTTCTGGATCTATTATTAGTCCTGAAAAGGAAGTTGAGAGCAATGCATAGAATTTTGTTTTGAAATTTTTTTTTGCTGTTGTTTTGGGTAGACGGACAAAGACTGTCTTGTGACAATTGCAGTTCTTAAAAGATTGTTTTTCAGATAATTTATTAAGGTTTTACAAGAAAACGTCATTTGGAAGGAGATTCATAATCTTCCAGAATCTTTCAGGATTCCAGGCAAAAAATGAAGGAGAATTGTGAAGGAAGAGATTCGTCAATTGGGAGAAAAACGGATTTTCTTCAAAGGTGTCAAAGGCAATAAAGTTGTTGAAGGATCCTTATTATGGGTTCGATGAAGACGTGATTATTAATTGGGGCCTTCAGGGGGAATCTAGAAGAGGAAGGGAAGAGCCTTTAGGGAAACAGTTGTTGAAAACTAAACTATATGCTTCTTAAGTGTGTGATTAACTGATGGGAAGAGAGAGAGAGAGAGAGAGAGAGAGAGAGAGAGAGAGAGAGAGAGAGAGAGAGAGAGAGATTGACATTTTTCTTTATAGAACAGGTTAATAGCCAAAGGATGCACACAAATTTAAAGAGAATAGTCCCAAAGGAATGATATTTCCTGAATTATTATCTGGACCCATTAAAGCGATAAGAATATTTATATCAAAACGGAAGCTTGGGGACAATACATTTCATGAAAAGTCTTTAGCAAGACGTTTTGCCTTTACCAGAGAAAAGTGATCCAGGTGAACATTTCCTCTTCCCTGGATAAGGATTTATTCTGGAAATAGGATACTGAAGCTGACTTACCTTTTGCATTCGAAAGATGTTCCCAAGATTTCACATTTCTGTTTAGACTTCGATCATTTTGTTATGAAAAAAAAATTCTATTTGTTTTTTCTTAGAGATGAATTTTTAGTTAGTTTTTTGTCTTGAAGGAAAACAGAAATAAGTTTATATTAATTAAGAAATAAGTTCACAGTAGAGATTTTTGTATGAATATCTCTCTAATTCAGACGATATACCTTTTGCAATGATGTTAGTCAAATTAAGAGGCGTTAATTTTCCCTCTGGAGTCAACTTGAAGGCTTCAAGAGACTGAGGAAAGAAAAGATTTATAGTTTATTACCAATTGTGAACAAGAACGAAACAGAATGAATTTTCATCAATTACTAATAGTCAAGTTATTTTGTAGTAACTGACTACATCGATGTAGGCGAGAAGTTTCATTCAAAAGTAATCTTAATAATGTTTCCAGTGTGGGATGTTTTTTTTATTCTATTTCAAAGTAGATATTATTCCTTACAATGAAGAAATCAGTTCGAGTCGTATCATACACTGATGCCAGAGTGAAGGAACCCAGTTAAGGTTTAAAGTCCGCTCATAAGTGGCAGAGGCCAGTGAATTGACATTGCCTTAGAGACTGACCATATACACATATGATCAGCGTCCAAACTCCCTCTCCACCCAACCTAAGACCAGTCAATGGCTGCTGATGACTCAAAAAGAAGGTGAGGTTGCAGACACTAAAGAAAGTATTACGTTATGTGGAACTCGAACCCCTGTCCGGGGTGTGCCAGACAAGGACACTTCCAATAGGCCACCGCAACTTATAATTACTGGGATTGGATTTCAGCCCAACGAAATCCCATTTAAATCCGGTTCTCTTTGGGAGATGCAATAAAGAACAAAGGATTGTGCAATTTACAAAAAGCTTATCTATATTCAACTTTGTTTTCAGGATATCCATCAACCCTTCTATTACATTAACATAGTTTTAGTGCGATTTGACGAAGAGTAGAAATGGTTAGAATACTTGTTGATGTCTACCCCTCATACGTGGGAGTACTCTTTAACAGTGAGAAGCAAAGAGCATCTACCAACTGGCCAAGATTAAACAACTTTACAATCAACGTCATCAGCCTCTTTTCTAAATACTGATTTCTAGTTCTATCACTATATATGTGAATTTTTACTATATCTTCTACACAGTATTAAAATTTTTATTTAGAAATCTGAAAAAAATAATTTTAAACGCAAAAACAAATTCTTAAAAGGTGAAAAAACTCCAATTACATCATCATGATGAGAAAAATATCTTTCCATCTGATTTAAACTCTTCAGGAATTTGCATAATATTGAAAGTTCACTGAGATTGGAGGTACCCTTTTCTGTTCCACCAGTAATTAATAAGTAAAGATATTGAATGATAAAATACAAACGTGAAAACTTTATTCTCCTTTACTATAATCACTATTTGTGCAATGGAACTTTTACTATAATTAGCAAAACACAGAAAAACTATCATCACAGTCCTCTTCCGTTTTCTGTCTTGACCTTCGAGAGGGACTAAATAAAACCCAATTCTCCATAATACCTTTATTAAAGTTTATATGCTATTAAATGTTACATTTTTAATTCTTCTTATTCTATAATGACCATCGGTCGCTTTTTTTAATCAGGTTTAAGGGGAAACAGGAACATCTGCTCTTCTATTCTGTTGTAAGATTTCATAAAAGCTGTTATATTTACGAAAAAAAAAGTTCACAAATTTTCAATATTGGAATGAGACAGAGAGAGAATCTGGAAAACTATAGCAATTATAGTTTCTTTTCTTCCTTATTTATGCTGATAATTTAGTTAGATTGAGAGAGAGAATGACTGTGAGTCACTGATCAGTCACAGTCACTCTACACATATATAGTTCCCCTGACTGACATTGGCCCGGAAGTCCCATCTCAGACTGCGAATCTCTCACTAAGCTGGCACAATTCTCCTGCATATATAGTTGCCCTGACATTTGCTCACTTATAAGTAAGTCTTGTGGTACAGTGGCAACGTCATACTGACAATGGAAATACCCGTGTTCGACTCTCCCACAGATCAGGAAAAGAGTATTGTTGCTGCTCTTATTAATAATACTTTTATCATGAACTAAGATTCAACGTAGATTAGTTAGAAATTCGAAGTCTACACAACTAAGTATAATAAATAATAAAATGAATAATTTATTGTTTCATTTTACTTAGACTCTGTATGATTTTGGTTTAGTTTAAGCTTTATTTCTGTTATCCTTGCTGGCAGTTATGCCTCGTTTCTGACTGACTGTACATCCTTTCTAAGGGCCTGTCTTGGCTGTGCATGCTCTTGGGCAAGCTGATTTTCTTGCATATGTGTCCAGTTACTCTGAAATATAAGCTTGCTCTGGGCAGAGCAATACTCTCGATCCGATTCTTGTGAGCCAAGATCTGGCAAGACCATGACCACATCGATTGGGTCTTTCACCTTTGGGGGCTATGACTGACTGTCTAAGAGCCCCATCCTGGAATAATGTCCAGGCTATCTACGCATGCATGCACATGTACTTTTATATCAGTAACAATAGGATACTTTACAGGATTCTGGATCGTTCAAGACTAACATTATGTAATAGCGACGCTCCAGGAACCCACTCTCGAATCATCCTGTTGAACTCACGTTCGTCAGACACCGGCGCTGAAGTACAGTAGTTTTGAAAAGTATCTAAAACTCCCGTTATAGAACATAATGATATTTTGAGTTACAAATACATTACCATGTATAAAAACAAGTTGTTTTATTTTTACATAGCCATATATGAAATGAAACAAATTATTTTATTTTTACATCAATATACATGCAAAAATAAGACATTTTCTCAAGTTTTGCAATACAATGTACATGAATTTAACATAACATATAACACTTAGGAGTATAAATTCAATACAGATTAATAAATAGCCTTGGCTTAAGGTCTGGATCTGTAATTATTCCTGAAAAGGAAGTTGGGAGTGATGCCTCGAATTTTGTTTTTGTTGTTGTTTAGTTTTGATGGAGGTGGACTCTGTCTTGAGAAAATTGCAGTTCTTGAAAGATTGTTTTCCAGATCATTTGTTAAGGTTAGACAAGAAAACGCTCTTGTACAATCAGGGCTCTCACATACCTAGCTGCCTTCCCAGGACAAGGTTCCTAGTGACAATTCCCCCCCCCCCCTCCCCCGCTCCCACATCTACATTCAGCCCTAACCCACCAGTTCCAAATCCACCCCCCTTTTAAATAACTTTGCTGCCCAATGCCCTTTATATAGGAACCTAACTATACTGCAAGGCCTAGTAACATAGTATCTAAATATAAAATAACATTAATTACAGTGGTGAAAAAGTATTTTATATTAAGTGACTTACAAAATTACAAAGTAAACAGCTCTTAATTTTTGCTTCATAAATACACATTAACAGCAATGAAGACTTTGTAATAAAAAAAATAGATAAATTTCAAAACAAAGTTCCATCAGCAGTACAGAAACATTCAAACATAACAATTAATTTCCTTATCAAACACTTAAAAGATTTATTTACATATCAGAGTTGAGAAGAAAATACATATATACTTTTCATTATTTGGTAGGAAATAGAATTTATATATATATGTATATATATATATATATATATATATATATATGTATATATATATATATATATATATATATATATATATATATATATATATATATATATATATATGAAAGAAACTTAATAATACCAATTCCCTAATATCGCAAGAGGGTCTACCCCTCTCTTTGATTCTTCTCCTGTACTTCTCTTTCTCCCTATTTCCTTAATCTTTCCCATCCCGAGTACCTGCCTTTGAGCTATAAACTGGATTGTATCCAGGGGTACTCTCCCTTTCCCCACTTCCCTATTATTATTATCATTATTATTATTATTATTATTAATATATATATATATATATATATATATATATATATATATATATATATATATATATATATATATATATATATATATATATATATATATATATATAATCCTCCTCACCGCGAAGATAACTCAAAATATGGTAGTCTACATAAGGAAAATTGAAAGAAGTGTATAAGTAGAAATGCTTTACAGTTTCGTCTGCCAATGTACCTCTTCTTGGAGCGTTTATTATACAAAGAAATAATACACACTTTAGTATATACAGGAAAAGCTTCAAATCGTAAAAAAAGATAAAAACATAGTATAAAGATATACTATTACTACCCAACTTTTGCCTTTAGGATGGTAATAGTATAGTTTTATCCTTTTTTTTTTCTTTTTGTTGACAAATTGAAGCCTTTCCTGTATGTACAAACGTGTGTATTATTTCTTTGCATAATAAACGCTCCAAGAAGAGGTCCATTGGTGAACGAAACTATGGAGCATTTTTACATATGCACTTCTTTCAATTTTCCTTATGTAGACTACCATATATATATATATATATATATATATATATATATATATTATGTAGACTACCATATATATATATATATATATATATATATATATATATATATATATATATATATATATATGTATATATATATATATATATATATATATATATATATATATATATATAACTTATTTCCTACCGCTATCTCTACAATAAGGGGGTCGTTTGCCTGACAGGATCCCTATTTCTAATAGCATCAAGCATAGCATTAATCTGACAGAAATTCTGTCTTCGATTTTTGGACGCCAAGGAGATATTGTTGCTGTTTCATAAGTGTATTTGTGTGTGAGTGTGTGTATGTCTGTCCGTCTGTCTTTGTCTCTGTAGGTTTGTGTTTTCCAAAGCTTTGTTGAAATAGAATTCTCCTTATGCAGAGACGAGACAATTACCAATAGACTGACGAATGAGTGTGTCTCCACTCAATCAACTCTGAGTTCTCCTCTCCCTTCCATTCCACTTCAAGTTTTAATGAACAGACGGAGACACAGAAAGGAGAAGGTTTGTGTGTAAAACCAATTGAACAGGAATCTATTGTCCTGAGTTACATAACAGGAAGAGTAATTCGGTTGATAAAGTATAAGTAGGATAAGGATAGATCGACTCAAAAGAAGCCTTTAATTTTACTATAATAATGTTAATGGGATTGTCGTTATCACAAGGAAGGATGCTCATTTGACACTGTTGATTATTTCCTCTCCAGGCAATGGCTACTGATGACTCAACAGGTAGACCTATAGAATCCCCCAAACATCCCATCCTTAGCTCACAATGATGGTGACTTTGCAGACAATACAAGAAACTACCGAGTTGAAGCAGGTCTCAAATCCCAGTCCAGCAGATCGCTAGGCAGAGACGTTTCCAATAGCACAACTGTCATCAGAGTCTGAATAAGCCTTTATGGATCCCATTCTTTACCTCTGAGGCCACATAGTTGTGTAGTATGTAAGGAAGTTTTCCATAGACTAACAGAAAGTGGAATCATGTATCATTTCTTATCTTTATTTGTGGATAACTGTTTTGAAATGAAACTACTCATAGTGACGATGTCAAATAACTCATTTCTTTCTTTCTTTCTGGTTACCAATGATATGGAGGGTACTCAGTGTCTCTATTTGGAGTAAGAGAATAGAATTCTTTTATGTTATGTAATTTTTCAGAAATTCAATTCCGGATATTTATTTTATTTATCGTTTGATCTTTCCTGATAATATACTTGTATGCAAAAAACTAATTAGGGAAGAACCTTGGAGAAATACTCTGTAGTCAGTCTTTTACAATTTAATTTATTGCTTAAAATTATAGAAAATCTTCTCACTCATTTATTAAATCATGGGAAACAGGGCAACTAAAATTCTCTATAATTATATGGGACAAAACAATTTGCATGGATGTAAAGAAAAATAGGACTAATTCGAAAATATATTGGAGGATTTGTTAAATTCCTTTTCTTTGACTTTTAATGTATTTAACACTAAACTTTCATTGTTGCCTTGATGTAGGGTCACCTTTGATTAACGCCCAGGAAACATTTCGTACAAAATATCCAAATCCTTCTTACAGTCATGAGTATGAGCCTCGCAACCCCATCCCCTCAACGAAGCAATGGAAAAAGACACTCGGTAATCATGCACCACATAATACATAGTAATTATGATCCCCGATCTCTCTCTCTCTCTCTCTCTCTCTCTCTCTCTCTCTCTCTCTCTCAAAAATAGTAACTTTTTTGGCAACAAGAGTGGTCCGCTATTATTGCTATATATCTTTATTTAAAAAGAGATCCAGTCCCAGCAACAAAATTTATTCAAGCGTAAACCTAAATAGAAGTCTCTTGGTGTCTACTGGGAAATTCTTCTTGGCAAAGAGGTTTGCAACTGAATCACCCCTCCCCAATTGGATTGACCTTCCAACAATTCGATCTTTTGGTTCTTGGAGTCCAGATGTCCTTCGAAGGAGAGTCAGACTTATTTCCTCTGGTTTTTTCAGACATGTCATTGTTATTTGTCCACCATAGCATTATATAAAAGAAAACGTATAAGAAATCTTGGAAATTTATATATAAGAGTTTATTTTCCATAGGCAAACAAGCAGATAGCCATGTCAATAACGCATCCTTACTCAATGACTTTAGAATACTGAATGAGTCGTATAGTTTTGTAGCATTTCCTAGAGTCATAGATTATTATTAAAAAGAGACATGAATTTAATGACTGTTTGCCTGTGCCAACATCCCCCCAAAACAGTGGGGCAATTCGAATTTTAATTAAAATGAAATGAGACTGATGCTTTTATTCTGAAAATCATTTAAACCTCCGAAGAATTAAATCCCAAAATGCTTTGATATTCAAGGACCAATTGAACACGAAAAAAGCGTAACACCAAACAGCGTAGAAGGCATTGATTTGTAGACAAGGTCATATATGAACATCAAAACATAGAGTATATGATATTTGCTGGAACAATCATGTATAAAGTCATTTCCTCCATAGTTATACATACACACATACATACATGAATGAATACATTTCGAAACAGTTGGTCCTATGACGCAAGAATAGGTATAATTGTAGGTTGATATTAGTACAATTAAAACATGAGTAATCGTTTCATTATCAAATTATTCCTTGAAATTATCCCTTCCCCGTTGCGGCCAACAATAAGACAGTGCCTTTATCACCTAAGATAAAAGCAAAAATAAGAACCAAATAAGTATGTATTGTTTCGAGTTGTCAACCAATGGTCGTTTTGAACTATAACGATATCAACCGGTCAAGGTTTTTAATTATATCACTGGAAACAAGGGTTTATGAACAAAGAAACACACACACACATACAGAGAGAGAGAGAGAGAGAGAGAGAGAGAGAGAGAGAGAGAGAGATGAGTTTAACTAAACCCTAAGATCAGTTATTAAGATCAAATTTCCTGAAAGTGAATTATTAAACAGAACATGTTATGACCCTATTATTGCTCCCTTCAGTGATCGAATTGACAATTGGTATCAAAGTTTGATTGATATTCATTTCATATCAAAGGAATCATTAAATATAGAGTGAGTAGCAATTTATAAATTCAAGGACTCATATGATGGAAATCCCTATATGTTGCATTTTCATATTATTATGCAAAGTCGTTTCATAAATATTGGTTTATAATCCTTTTTAAGTTTATTAGATACGTTTCGTCTTTTTCAGTAACTATCCTTTGATTTTGTGAGGAGAGACTTCAGAAATTAAACAAATGTATCCTATATGCACAGAGGATGAGGTTGCAATCCCCACCAATATATCCTCATTGCAGTTTCTCACAATAACAAAGAATTTAGTCATTATCACAGTTACGTGAGAACACACAAGAAGTATCTCAAACTGAAGTAGCAACCCCCCCCCTTCTCTCTCTCTCTCTCTCTCTCTCTCTCTCTCTCTCTCTCTCTCTCTCTCTCTCTCTCTCTCTCTCTCTCTCTCTCTCTCTCTCTCAGGTTAGAGAGATAAGAAAATGCATTTCTCTGAATACCGCCAAAACGGACAAATGTTCTGTCATTGGTGGTCCTGAAACTTCAATTGGACTTTTCATTGCTGAGAAATAATATTTGATGAACCTCGAAGCCAGAACGAGCTGAGATTCCATCACTTTATCTCTGTATAGGGAAATGGTTAAGATAATGTTACTTTATCGGGAGAAAAGGAAAATTCCTGGTTGAAATTATGTGAGGCGTACATAATGCTCCTCTCTCTCTCTCTCTCTCTCTCTCTCTCTCTCTCTCTCTCTCTCAGGGTTGAAAGGGTTGAAAGGGAGCATAAGAAGTAATGACGGATCCCAACCAGGAGAAGTAATGGAGAATAATATTGACCCCGGACGACCCTCAGTTAGTACCAAGTGTAGCTCTTTCAGCAGGAAAGCTTTTGCACATGATGATATTATATCTATGATCGTCTCACCAAGATGAGAGTAGATCATTCTAGGGCAATAATTGCAGTACGTAAGACGACATTAGTCGTTTTATATTACTTTTTTTTGTATAATGTGATGTTTTTGTAACATACTATCCATCAATTAATATAATAAAATCTAAATTATATCTTTTATCAATGCAATACATATATTGATTATCAGCAGCGTCAAAGGGAAAATTCCTGTTTTGTGCACTGAAATCAATTTCCATCAGAATTTGTGATGGAATAGATCTAATCGGTTCGAACACCTGCAAAAGGAAAATATTTATTAAAATCATATATTCTCTGCAACTTGATGAATGACGTCATCAAACATAAATGATATTGTTATTTGGTTTCTTCATTCATTTTTGAAGCTAATGAAATAAAAGGATATTTTCTAAACCCGAATGAAGGCTTCGCTCATAACTCTTTTCATATCAATCAATCAGCAGATAGACAATCAGGAATAACGGGAAAAGTGTTTTTTACTCTTTCATTACAAAGTACCTTCCGTTCTTAATGATAGGAGGCAACACATGTCACTTCATAGAGAGAGAGAGAGAGAGAGAGAGAGAGAGAGAGAGAGAGAGAGAGAGATCTTGTTGATGAAGCACAGGCGATGTGACTCCTCTTCTTCTTCTTCTTCTTCTTCAAAGGGAAGAACCTTTTGATGCAGTAAATCTCAAGACGAAAATATCCGGTGTCATCATCCTCAACAACTAATAATAACAAAAATAATAACAATAATAACAATGTTGTGTTAAAAACCATTCTAAATATTATGTCGCCAAGACTTCTAGAGGGATTGCAACCTATAATGGACTATTATTCTCATCACTTTTTGAGCATCGTCCTTTTTAAGATACAGAGAACATCCTCTTTATGTTCTTTTAAAAAAAATAATGTTATATTGTAGTTGCCCTGATTCAACGGTGATTGTGGATGTGATCAGATAACATGGGCTTCAATTAGAATACAGAATATTAATTTAGTAACTAAGTTATCCTAAGAGAGATAGTTCCTTAATAACACTTAGTCACAGTAGAGTACCTTTGTTTTATATGGTTATTCTAAGTCAGGTTATCTTAGGAACTAAAGTAACCCCTTATTTTTTTAGGGCGCATCCAATGTTATCAATCATCTTGAAGCATAATCATCTTAAAAATAGTTTATTACAATAAATGACTATTTCATACATCATCAAATAAAACTGATGATGAACTTTCTCTCAAGTTATCCAATTGGAACAAGGTAAGTCCAGTAATCCTACTCTTGGTGTTGTGTTGAGCGTAATGTTGTCGAAATGTAAGGTGGTGTTGTTTTCTTGAATATATTTTTGTTACTTATGAAAATATCATTAATAATTAGCAAATATCAGTATTCTTGGGAAATCCACATAAATTCCTTCATTATTTCTAAATCCAACAGAAAGCTTAATGGAGACAGTAACCTCCCAATCAAAAATATTTTCCTTTATTTTTTGGAAACCTTCATCAGTCAGTCATTCTGTCAAACTCTCTTGAAACAAGAAGAGCATAAAATCCACAACCCAAAAACATTTAAATTATTGTTAGGATTTATTACTGACTTCTTACATAAACCAACAGTTCTTCTCTCCCTCAACTATGAATGGGATGTTTGTTTAGAAATAAAGAGAATAGAATTTGACAGCTGTTTTATAATGCATGCAATTATTCAGAGCTCCCAAATCGTCCCGTTTTACAACAAAAGTCGACAACATTTCTGAAAACTAAAGGAATATTTGATATTTTCGATTTCCTATATTATTCAGTGTTTCCTGCAAAAGTAGAATTATCTTCCCTTATGTATACAGTAGAGGGGAGAGAGAAATATATATATATATATATATATATATATATATATTGGAAATGATCATGAAAATCAAGAAATGTATTAATAAAATATTAATCTTTTCTTGTACAGACTTTCTAAAACTATAACTGGAACTGAATTCAAAAGAAAATCAGCAGGTATTTTTCAAGATAAATCTGAAGTATTTCTTATCTCATTATATATGAAGAAATAACACAAAAACAGATGGTGGGAAAACACAAATTAACAATACTCTCTCTCTCTCTCTCTCTCTCTCTCTCTCTCTCTCTCTCATCCAGTACTTTTGACTAAAGGACCGCCATAACACCTCCATTCCACCAATTGTCAAAATCCAAACTATGAGGAAATGTACGAATAATTAATGTAAAACAGTGATAACCTGAGACAGACAAACACACAGGAAAAAGGAAACCGTCATTTCTGGGGCCACAAGATCCCACTGTTTTTCTCTGGATGTCTAGTCTCATTATTGTCACGTGTCCAACCTGGAATGAATCTGATTCAGAAATTAGATTAGTATTAATGATATCTAGAAGTTAAAATGGGATTTAATACGTTCAAAGTAACTGAATTAATATAAGGAAAAATATTGATATTATTCATTCTCTGATTCCCGGTGATGTTGTATTATACAGAAGAATGTTTGGTCTAATGAACTGATTTATTCTCAAATCTGATCTTGTGTACGGAAGCATGAATGGAACATTAGCATTCGGTAATCAGTTGCAGAGGAGGAAAGTAACATTTCTGAGAATGTCTAATAATGTAAAGAATACTGCAAGGAAGAGAGTTTAATAAATCCTTGGGATAGTTAAGTCATTCTTATTTTACGTATTTTGAAGGCTTCTTTTCTTATGTAAGGAGAGGAGACATGATAGGGCCCTAAGTAAATGAAACTCAGAAATTCTCCTGACTCAAAAATGAGAGAGAGAGAGAGAGAGAGAGAGAGAGAGAGAGAGAGAGATTATCTAACCTTTGAAATGATATATTGAGATTAACTTTTCTGGAAGTGAAGTAATGAATCGAATGGTTTCGAATAGTTTATAACTTTGGGATGTCACTTAGCGATGTCTTCTTTTGAGGGGAGGGAACATCTCAGTGACACCTGACGTCAAACTTTGATTAACATCGATGGATATTTAAGGATGCAATAAACATGCAATCTGGACCAATAAGGAAATTCACGGAGAAAGTTTATGTTTATTCTAGCAATCCCCCTTCATGCTGCAAAGGGAGGTTTCAAAAAGTATTCCATTTGATTAATGTACCCATCCTATTTACACAGGAATGAAGCTGCACGCTTAGCACAAACACTCTACAATGTCCTCCTTATGTAACTCTTCCTTTTTTTCCCTCTTCTTCACGCTCATGAGGGGAGGTAAGCAGACACCTTTCCCCTCCCTTCTATCATCTTCCTCCTCCTCTTCCTCCCCTCCCACTACCCACCTTCTCTTCCCCTCCGATCCCATCCTACTCCCGTCCCCTCCCCTCCCTCCCCCTTTCCTTACCCTCCTCCGTTCCCTTCCCCTTCCCTCCCTCCTCATCCCCTCCACTTCCCTCCCCTCCTCTTCCCCTCACCTCCACTCCATTTCCCTCCCCTCCCCTCCCTCCCCATTAACAAAGATGAGACCTTGAGAGGGAGACCAACACCGAGAGCCACTGGTCCATCTGCTTCCACATTAACCTTTCCTGCAAAGATGTGAACAACAAAAGATGGAAGACTTAAAGGTTTGGTATTTCACAAATAAGCAATGTAACACCAGTCCCTCTCATCTCTATCATCCGTAGGTCTTCTCAGGGAAGGAACCAGACTCTTCTTCATCTCCAAAAACTTGTCTTTCAAACTTTGCTTCGTATAACTCAACTATCTTCAGCCAATTTCTCATCAGATCAATAACGAAGACTTTTAGAAACTTGAAAAATTCTCAATCTTTATCAACATGACACTGGAATAAGTCTTCAGTGAATAACTTTTGTTTCCATTAGGAAGAAAAGCCGTTTTGCTGTCGAGAGAGAGAGAGAGAGAGAGAGAGAGAGAGAGGAGAGAGAGAGAGAGAGAGAGAGAGAGAGAGAGATACAACCTTTCCCAGCAAGGATTTTTCTTCTCAAGAGAAAAGAAAGAAAGTAATTTCATGCCTTAAATACTCAGATCT
>NC_090749.1:29594067-29624067 GCF_036898095.1 Palaemon carinicauda | reverse complement strand
TTATGAACAAGGTAAGAAACTTTTTTTTTTAATTAACCATGCACCATCATACAAATTAGACAATCTAGTCCTCTCTCTCTCTCTCTCTCTCTCTCTCTCTCTCTCTCTCTTTCTCTCTCTCTCTCTCTCTCTCTCTCTCTCTTCCCTTCAATTGCTATCTAATTTTTCTCAATTGCTTCTTCCTTTTCCTAAACATCTGTAGTGGAAGTTGAACTTCCTTTGAATGAGACGACCCAGCTTTGTAATGTAATACGTGAGAGGATCAACTTCATTCAAGCAACTAAATCTTCTTCCTAATTAGAATGATATTTGTGAATGGCAATAGTGTAATAGTGTCTAATCATCATAACATCAAAGAGAGCTGGATGCGGAATATATGCGTCTGCCAAATACTAATTCCCAGCAGCACTTCAAAAATGAATAATGATTACAAATACCACTGAAATTCATGAATGATGAATCATAATGAAGAATATACAATATGGAATCCATCTTCCTTCATCCTGGAATCGAATTCAGTCTCACTCGATGGAGAATTGGGTGTCGCTTCCACTAGATAATCGGGTTTTGCATTAAAAATATTTATGAACAACTGAATCTTCTTCTTCTCCTTCTCTTGTTGGACCAAACTGAGAGACTCACTTTGTGATTGTTTCTTTATTCTCCTTGAAATTTCTTTAATTCCTCTCCTCACTGGTCTTATAGCATCCTGCTTTCCCAACAAGGGTTGCAGCTTAATAATAATAATAATAATAATAATAATAATAATAATAATAATAATAATAATAATAATAATAATAATCATAATAATAATAATAATAATAATAATAATACATAGCTTCTCTTGCAGCGCTCATCAAAATGGTTCAATTAACGACATTAAACTGCTTCCTGACATCAGGTCAACCACATTTGAAATGACACAAATGATATTTGTAGAATTTCAGCGGCTTTGTATCGGATAAAAGGTTAATGGTATAATTGTGTGATATCATAATTGTACCTGGAGTTATAATCCAATTATTATATCGGTGAATAACAATAATATGATTTAATAAAATCGAAATATTGATAGCGATCATTAGCATCTATTGTTATCATACTTGAGAGGTGGAAGATTTGAATTTGAAAATACTTCTGTTTAGGGAGATAGGATAATATATACATTTTTGGAATCGTTATTTTCATTTCAATTGTAATCTAAATCTGTTGCTTGAAAATATTAATATAAATAAGATTAAACCAAAATGGTATAAAATAAGATTGTGTGAAACAGCTAAAACAGATTCCAAGTCTCGCAAATTATAAAAGTAGAAAATATCTAATTTAAGAGAGTGAAGCACAGTCCCCCCCCCCCTTAATCCTCCATCGAGAGCGACTGCGTTCGATTCCTGGATGAAGGAAGGGGGGAGTCTATGTTGCCTATTTTTCATTAGGATTCATCTTTCAAAAATTTCAGTGGTATTTCTATTCATTATTCATTCTTGAAGTGCTGCTGGGAATTAATCTCAGACGTATACATTCTGCATCCAACTGTCTTTGACGTTATGATAATTAGACACAGAACTGCTTTATAAATGAGGGATTATATCCACCAACTAGTAATGGATACCTCTCTCTCTCTCTCTCTCTCTCTCCTCTCTCTCTCTCTCTCTCTCTCTCTCTCTCTCTCTCTCTCTCTCTTACCTTTGTTTCCTGGGTAACATCAATTCGTAATCAGAGATTAAAAGATTAAATTCATAAAGAGAAATGATCCCCCCCCCCCAAGGAAATAGAGGAGACCTATGGGAAGTATTCCAGATTCCAGAGATCATAATATCTGTTACATAGATTGGTTAAATAAGAGCCTGAAACCGAGTGTTCCAGATTGGCTACATTAATTAGTCCACATGAATATATTATGTGCAATAGTAATAGAGATTATATAATTACACACAATAATATTATTTTCCTTTTTATGTAATGTTGTTGATTAATGTTTTTTATATCAAATTATGCATATAAAAATGGTTAATTGATATACCAGGTCTTGCCAACTACCTTTTACTCAAAAAAGGGTGTAAAAGGGTTAACATTTGGAGGAAATTGGGTTCGAACATTATATGTCAGAAATATGATATATGCATGAATCAAAACGACCTATGATATTGAGGAAATATTCAGAAACATAATTATCAGCTTATCAGATATTATCTTAATATCGCTCCAATGAATGTTCAGTTGCCAAAAAGGATGTTGTTTTACTTATTAGTTTATCATTAATGATGTCATTACCGTTGTAATTAATATGATAATCATGCTTCACGGAGCATAAGATTAGATGAAAGTTCTTTTTATTAACCTATACAAATCTCTGATAATAATAATTAATGTTAAGAGTTAATCAAATGTCAGATATAAAAACAGACGGCCTCAACTATGAAAATTCATTTAATGTTTTGTTATTTCCTCCCTCATTTATCATATCTTATTGGTTGTTATTATAATTTCTATCTAAAATAACATCACTTTAATGTTGAATAATACTTTAAAAATCCTCAGCTTTTCCTTGCAAAAAGATACTTAAATCTGTACCAAAAACCTTTACTCCTTCTGACAGAGTAAGATTAAATAACACATATCAATATTCATTATTAAAGTCTAGCTGGAATACTGGATGGAGAAACAAAGTGGCTCAGACTATTCTAGTTTAGAATTGAAATGGTTAGGTAAACAATACATTAGAAAAGTAGAATAACCAAATATATAACTGCCAGATCTTTGGTCAGACAACCTCTACAACGTTTACAGTGCTTCTAGAAGGATATAATTACATTGTGTCCCTATTATCTTCTCTAGTAATAGAACTCCTGAATGAGTGTAGCGAGGCCAGTAACATTCCACTCTGGAAGTAAAAATCTTCTTATGAAATTGACAGACAACATGTCAGACCCTTGATTTTGAAGATAAGAGAAGGATAACAATACTATTGGCTTTTAGGAAGCTAAGTTTTACAGAGACTTGATCATCCATCCAATCACATATAGAGTTTTGCTGACAGCATGCAATGTTTTTAATATTACTTTTGATATTATCTTAATATTACATCCCTTGCTCATGCACAGAGAGGTGTCACTAATAATAACAACAACAACAACAATAATAATAATAATAATAATAATAATAATAATAATAATAATAATAATAATAATAATAATAATAATAATAATAGTAAAGTATTCAAACAACTGACGTAAATCTTCCTCTAAAATCCCATCCAAAATCTCTCCCTTTTTCCTTCTCGATACTTTTTGAAATATGGCGATGGTACAATTATCAGATCTATTCTCTTTTCCATTTGTAACCAATATTCTCTAATCCATACATTCCCCTTTTCTCATTTTATCCTGTGTGTCTTGTACCCTGCAAAGCCTCCCTCCCTCTCTCTCTCTCTCTCTCTCTCTCTCTCTCTCTCTCTCTCTCTCTCTCTCTCTCTCTCTCTCTCTCTCTCTCTCTCTTCCTTAATTTACCACAAAGATGTATTTTCCCCCATTATATCAAAAACTTTGTGGATTTCCATAATTATTCATCAGATAGAGGACCATATGAAACCACATAAACAATAAATAAGACAATTTACAAATTTGGAAAATTTAAACTACAGAAAACAACAGAATAATCGTAATTTCCCAGTTAATATAAATAAACCCCCAGGAATTTCCCAAAATGGTTGAAGAGAGGAAGGAAGGAACTGCTATCACGCAGAGAGAGAGAGAGAGAGAGAGAGAGAGAGAGAGAGAGAGGAGAGAGAGAGAGAGAGAGAGATTCGAATTTAAAGGTCTTTTTAGTGAGACCATTTCATGTACATAAACATCTTTTATTTTGTCCATAAACAATTTTCCATTCACTCGGTAAAGCATTTTTTGAGTCTTCCCTTAATCTTGTCCTCTTCATTTCGCCTGTCTTTGAAATGAACACACATGCGGCCAGACCCATAGGAAAATATACCTCTCCTCCACCTCTTCTTCCTTCAACTTCACTTCCTCTTCCTCTTCCTTCTCTTACTCCTTCCCCTCCTCCTCCCTTCTGTGTGTGACCATTTCTTCGGTCCTCTTTCTTCTCCATCCATTTCCCTCCTCAGTCACAAACAGGCATTGCCTTGCCTTCCCTGGTCCTAGCTTAGGTGGGAAGAAGATCAGGCGCCGATTATTGTTCTGTGCCTCCCTAGCAAGTGACCCTTACACCTATAGGTCTTACTCCTTCGCATTTACGAGGAGAGAAGGCTAAGAATTTTCGTCTTCTTTTCTTCTTCTTCTTCTTCTTCTTCTTCTTCTTCTTCTTCTTCTTCTTCTTTTATAAACAAATGTCAATCAGACTATTGATAAAGAACAACGAAATCTTTACAGTCAGTTAACAATAGAAATTATTTTTGCATCAATTTTATCTCCTGAATGTAGAATAATGGTTGCTGAAACCCATATCAGAGATTCAGTTAAAACTATGGAGCATGAAGTTGAATCCTACTCAAACACAAAGTATGATTGCAAGTCTATCGAGGACATTGGCTCCTTATACAAGATATATGAAATTTTAGATGTGAGTCTTCATAGGATATATGCTTTTGATAAACACATTTGGTCTGTTCTTTCATCAATTGCACATAAAATTGGCTTATTGGAAATCTTTTAAGATTTTCGGTGATCAATCTATTCTAAAGAAGTGTTTTAATTCTTTCATTCTGCCTTGGTTCTAGTATTGTTCTCCTGTCTCGTCTTCAACTATTGATTCCAATCTTAATTTGTTTGACAGGAAATTACGAACTAATAAATTTCTTATCTCTGATCTTGATATTAATCTCTGGCACTGTCGTTCAGTTAGTACTTTATACATGATGCATGAAAAAATTCATAAATCTAACCCTCCTTTGCATTCAGATCTTCCCAAACATCACCATCAGACATGTAATACAAGGTATGCCGTTGATTCTAATAGTCTTGCCTTCTCCATTATAAGGCTCAATGCTACACTGTATTCTAAAAATTTTATTCCAGCTGTGACCAGACTGGGGAACGATCTTTCTAACCGGGCAGATATATCGCCTAACTTTGCCACACAGGTTAACACAAGTCTTTTTTATAGTTTATATAGAGCGGATCTATTTTATCATTGATGTGGATCTTAGAATATTTTATATCATTCATTCATTATTTCTTTCTTATTTTATTTGTTTCCTGATTTCCTTTCATCACAGATTGCAGTCTCTCTCTCTCTCTCTCTCTCTCTCTCTCTCTCTCTCTCTCTCTCTCTCTCTCTCTCTCTCTCTCTCTCTCTCTCTCTCTCTCTCTAGCGACTGATAGTTAGCCTATTTGACACAACAGATTTCAATTTACTATTTATTTGTTGTGATGAAACCTGGTGACATAAACGATATGTTATGCGAGTTGGTATCATTACAAACACAACATGTTATTGATATTAAATATATTTGGCGGACTATGAATAACGCAAAGATTTATTAGTGTTTTTAGACTCCTCTAGGTTACAGTTGTTATTATAATGTCATATTACATAATTCATGATGCGGTATTGTGGTAGTTCGGAGATTGTTCTACGATCAGTGCATTCTCTCTGTGAAAAAATAAGGCAATGGTCATAAGAGCGGATTTTATTGCAGGGATTTATAAGTACTGACCTGCAATTACTTAAATATATAAAAAGTAGAATGACAAATATGCTTAATGTGAATGAAATAAGATTGAAAACTTCCATTAAAAAATGTATTCACGAACATATATTTTTATTCAAAAACATATTTAGATAAATAGTAAAAATTTCACTTGTAAATGCACTATATATATATATATATATATATATATATATATAATATATATATATATATATATATATATATATATATATATATATATATATGTAAATATACTATGATGTGTATATGTCATAAACTGTTAGATTGTAAATGTGTATTTCATAATAAGAGATAAAAAAAAATCTTTATACGTAATGAGCCATGCATTCATCAAGGTGGAGATGTATGGCACTGCTGTTTCCCAAGTGCCTGTGTCCACACATCAGTGACTTGAGTCTTTCCAATAGAGGCGTTCTTTGCCAGATGTTTAGGTTAAAGGTTAATACGCTCGCCATAAAATGCCCTTCATACTTTTAGTTGTAAACACATTTCTCTCGCTGGCTCCCAACTCTGTCGTCTAGTCTAGTTCCCTTTCTTCCAAAAGCTATATTATCTATTTTACACGTATAATTATTTCACATTCGCTATCATGGCGAAAACACAGGGCTATTTTTCCTGTTGGGACCCTTAGGCTTTTAGCATCCTGATTATCCAACTAGGGTTATAGCTTAGTAATAATAATAATAATAATAATAATAATAATAATAATAATAATAATAATAATAATAATAATAATAATAATAACTTTGAATCAAATATAGTTTACGAAGGTGTTGACAGACCTTTTCTTATTGCTGCATCAGTTTATTACTGATTCTTCTTTCTATTTTGCAAGAGTTCGTTGTTGATGCTTATCCTCATTTTTTTCTTTCTTTCTAATATATTTGCTTCCTTCTTTAGTTCCCAAATGTAAAGAGAGTATTAAAATAATAGGGAAACTATGGATATCGGCATTCCAAGGAATATAAATCTAAAAATATCAATATGACAAAGAGAGAAGAGGAAAAAATAAAGGGTTAAAGGAGACGTGGTAACGTTGTGCAACGCTGACTAAAATGGTAGAAATTATTGGATACTGATAATCTGATCAGTGTTATTTTCTTTTGCAAGATATGAAATATCATTTTCTTAATCCTGGATTTGAGCAAAGGAACATCCTCAACTACAGATATTAATTGAAGTAATAAAAACACTTAAAAGAGAATGTGTTTAAAATTTCCATTTCGTCGTCTGCGTTCTTTGCTTATGACATCATCACAACTCCTGACGTCTTCAGTAGCCATCCACCAGTCAGGAGTGTCAACTATGAAACCACAAAAAACGTTCAAACACAGAAAATATGACGAATTAAATCTTGTTGGTATCTCAGCCTTATCATATTTCCTAATATATATTTCATTTGTTGTGATATATACAAGATCATAAAGGCTGTTTATTTGTTCTTTTTGTTGTCTTATATCCTTTATTGATGGTAGGTGGGGTATTCATGTCGTTTATAATGGGCGATTTCATTATCATGGCTCGGGGGGAAAAAGAAAGTCTAGCTGCCTTTAGATAGTACTGATTTTAAAGACTCATTAACTACATATTCTATAAAATCAACATTTATTGATCATAATTTTAAATCTTATACAATAGGTATATTGCAAGCAAGTTAACATGTGCAATTTTTGATATTTTAACTGTCAATAGGTGTCCATAGCATAGCGGAGTCCATGAATTTTTGTTCAGACCCCAATAGTGATATATATATATATATATATATAATATATATATATATATTATATATATATATATATATATATAATAAGTTCTTGGTAGGTATTAGGTTGGCCAGCGCACCAGCCGCCCGTTGAGATTCTACCGCTAGAGAGTTATGGGGTCCTTTACCTCGCTAGACAGTACTAAATTGAATCTTTCTCTTTGGTTGCGGATTATTTTCCCTTTTCTTACACACACACACACACACACACACAGACACAGATACACAATCACAGAATAGTCTGGCCTATTCTTTATTTATTCTCCTTTGTCCTTGTACACCTGACATCACTGAGATTACTAAACAATTCCTCTTTACCAAAAGGGTTAACTATTCAACTGTAATTGTTCAGTGGCTAGTTTCCTCTTGGTAAGGGTAGAAGAGACTCTTAAGCTATGGTAGGCAGGTCTTCTAGGAGAAGGACAATCCAAAATCAAACCATTGTTCTCTAGTCTTGGGTAGTGCCATAGCCTCTGTACCACTGTCTTCCACTGTCTTGGGTTAAAGTTCTGTTACTTGGGGTACACTCCTGCACTCTGTTCTGTCTTGTTTCTCTTCTCCTTGTTTTGTTAAAGTTTTTATTGTTTATATCTGAAATATTTATTTTAACGTTATTGTTCTTAAACATTTTCATTTTGATTGTTAATTACTTCCCTTAGTTCCTTGTTTCCTTTCCTCACTGAGCTATTTTCCCTGGGCTTATAGCTTCCTGCTTTTCTAACTAGGGGTGTAACTTATCGAGTAATAATAATGATAATAATAATAATACTACATATGATTACTTCTTTATTTCAACGTCCTTCGCTGCTTCTTCTTTTCGTCTTCCTACAAAACTGTATTTTCTTCCTCGTGTCTCACTTGTAAGTTTCTTCGAGATAAGGAAGGAAAATCTAATATAAACTCTATTTCTCCGAGACATTTGATTGCAATCACAGCTCTCCTGAAAACAGAAGAAGTAATCCAAGCCTTCTTTCTCAGTTTATTGTGATCTAATTTAGTTTGTTTTAACTTTTGTTTACAATCACTTAACATTGGGGTTTATGAGAATATCAGACTGCATATTACTCAGGTCTGATATTAATCAAAAGAAATATAAGGTATAGTTGCTTCTTATGATTGAGTCAACTGCTGACTATATCCTTTGAAAATTAAAATCACTTATTATGAAGATTGAGAGAGAGAGAGAGAGAGAGAGAGAGAGAGAGAGAGAGAGAGAGAGGAGAGAGAGAGAGCGTGTGTATTATCCATAAGTATAAGTGTGATACAATAAGTAAGATAATTAACACGGAAGAAATGGAGCTAGAATAATCAGATTTAAAATAAAGTAGAGCATGTGTTTCCAACAAGAGTATGAAGGCGCTCTTATCGCTAGCAAATTAACCTTTGACCTGAACATGATATTTTGAACAACACCAGAGGAGCAAAGACTTATGTAAAGCGTTAAATGAATAGACATAGACACATGGGAAACACTAACTCTATAGCCTATATAATGAAATGTATATCTCAGTTAGAAACTAACTCGTATATATTGTTTATGTCACAGGTCCGATCACAAGATATAAAAAGTTGTGAATTCAGTTAGTTGTCACTCAAGAGAGAGAGAGAGAGAGAGAGAGAGAGAGAGAGAGAGAGAGAGAGAGAGAGAGAGAGAGAAGCGGCTACAGAAATATGACATACAACATTTTGCCTATAATATAAGACAGCAGAATGCATAAATATTTGAAAGCAAACTACAAAAATATATCAGAAATACATAAGGTGGCTTCAATAAGAGTTCATGTTGCATTGATGTTCAAGAAGAATGAAGAGAACACAAAGCAAGATTATTCGAATTATAATGGCGTCAGAATATTTTTAACAACAGATAAAACGATTTGATGTTAATTGGAGTTGAAATGACTCGTTTGGGAAAGTGAGGAAACGTGTCAACACTAAACAGTAAATGGAGAAAAATAAATGTATATCTGCTGTTCTCCTGAAAACTATCTGCAGGACAGTCTGTCCGAAGAGAAACTATCTTAGTTTTTCAGAGGGCACTACGATATATATATATATATATATATAATATATATATATATATATATATATATATATATATATATATATATATATGTGTGTGTGTGTGTGTGTGTGTGTGAATATATATAAATATATATATGTATATATATATATATATATATATATATATATATATATATATATATATATATATATATATTTCAAATAAGCCATATATATTAATACATTAAAGTCTGGATTCTCTTAACGACCTTGGGATCAGAGCCCAAGGCGGAACCTCCCAAAGACTATGATATCGGACCGGCGGGGATTTGAACCCTCGCCAGGATATCTGTATGCCAGTGACCATACCATTCCGCCACGAAGAAAGATAAAAGTCAATGACAATTCTTCTATACAAATACCTGTCAAATTCAGGTTTTCTGTACTTGGAATTGAAATCAACCCATCTTCACCATCGTAGCTAATTGGTAGGTTTGGGACTTGGCATTCGATTAATGATAAATTTTTTGCACATTTAAACGTGTTTCTTTCATATTTCAAATAAGCCATATATATTAATACATTAAAGTCTGGATTCTCTTAACGACCTTGTGATCAGAGCCCAAGGCGGAACCTCCCAAAGACTATGATATCGGACCGGCGGGGATTTGAACCCTCGCCAGGATATCTGTATGCCAGTGACCATACCATTCCGCCACGAAGAAAGATAAAAGTCAATGACAATTCTTCTATACAAATACTTGTCAAATTCAGGTTTTCTGTACTTAGAATTGAAATCAACCCATCTTCACCATCGTAGCTAATTGGTAGGTTTGGGACTTGGCATTCGATTAATGGTAAATTTTTTGCACATTTAAACGTGTTTCTTTCATATTTCAAATAAGCCCTATATATTAATACATTAAAGTCTGGATTCTCTTAACGACCTTGGGATCAGAGCCCAAGGCAGAACCTCCCAAAGACTATGATATCGGACCGGCGGGGATTTGAACCCTCGCCAGGATATCTGTATGCCAGTGACCATACCAAACCGCCACGAAGAAAGATAAAAGTCAATGACAATTCTTCTATACAAATACTTGTCAAATTCAGGTTTTCTGTACTTAGAATTGAAATCAACCCATCTTCACCATCGTAGCTAATTGGTAGGTTTGGGACTTGGCATTCGATTAATGATAAATCTTTTATTATTATTATTATTATTACTATCCAAGCTACAACCCTAATTGGAAAAGCAAGATGCTATAAGCCCAGGGGCTCCAATAGGGAAAAATAGCCCAATGAGGAAAGGAAATAAGGAAATAAATAACTGAAGAGAACAAATTAACAATAAATCATTCTAAAAAAAAAAGTAATGTCAAAAGAGATATATCATATATAAACTATTAACAACGTCAACAACAAAAATGTCATATATAAACTATAAAAAGACTCATGTCCGTCTGGTCAACAAAAAAGCATTTGCTCCAACTTTGAACTTTTGAAGTTCTACTGATTCAACAACCCGATTAGGAAGATCATTCCACAACTTGGTAACAGCTGGAATAAAACTTCTAGAGTACTGCGTAGTATTGAGTCTTATGATGGAGAAGGCCTGGCTATTAGAATTAACTGCCTGCCTAGTATTACGAACAGGATAGAATTGTCCAGGGAGATCTGAATGTAAAGGATGGTCAGAGTTATGAAAAATCTTATGCAACATGCATAATGAACTAATTGATCGACGGTGCCAGAGATTAATATCTAGATCAGGAATAAGAAATTTAATAGACCGTAAGTTTCTGTCCAACAAATTAAGATGAGAATCAGCAGCTGAAGACCAGACAGGAGAACAATACTCAAAACAAGGTAGAATAAAAGAATTAAAACACTTCTTCAGAATAGATTGATCACCGAATATCTTAAAAGACTTTCTCAATAAGCCAATTTTTTGTGCAATTGAAGAAGACACAGACCTTATATGTTTCTCAAAAGTAAATTTGCTGTCAAGAATCACGCCTAAAATTTTGAAAGAGTCATACAAATTTAAAGAAACATTATCAATACTGAGATCCGGATGTTGAGGAGCCACCGTCCTTGACCTACTTACAATCATACTTTGAGTTTTGTTAGGATTCAACTTCATACCCCATAATTTGCACCATGCACTAATTTTAGCTAAATCTCTATTAAGGGATTCACCAACCCCAGATCTACATTCAGGGGATGGAATTGATGCAAAGAGAGTAGCATCATCTGCATATGCAACAAGCTTATTTTCTAGGCCGAACCACATGTCATGTGTATATAGTATGAAAAGTAATGGGCCAAGAACACTACCCTGTGGAACACCGGATATCACATTCCTATACTCACTATGGTGCCCATCAACAACAACTCTTTGAGATCTACTACTTAAAAAATCAATAATAATGCTAAGAAACGACCCACCCACTCCCAACTGTTTCAGTTTGAAAACAAGGGCCTCATGATTAACACGGTCAAAGGCAGCACTAAAATCAAGGCCAATCATACGAACTTCCCGACCACAATCAAGGGATTTCTGTACTGCATTGGAGATTGTAAGAAGGGCATCACATGCTCCAAGGCCTTTCCGAAAACCAAATTGCAAACTAGGGAATAGATGATTACCTTCAGCAAACCTATTAAGACGTTTTGCCAGAAGACGTTCAAAAACTTTAGATAATATGGGAGTTATGGAAATTGGGCGGTAATCAGTGGGACTTGAGCTACCACAAACACATTTACATAGAGGAGTAACATTACCAATTCTCCAACAAGTGCTAAAAGCTCCTCTTCTTGCTAACTTGCGTAAAATAACAGATAACTTTGGAGCTAAGAAATCTGCTGTCTTTATAAAAAACAAAGGAAAAATACCATTAGGGTCTACACCTCCATAAGCATCAAGGTCCATCAACAGAGCTTTAATCTCACGAGATCGAAAAGCTAAACTAGTTAGTTTAGCCTCAGGAAAACAGGAATGAGGAAGTTCAAGTTTTTCATTACTCTGTTTACTGTCAAAAACATCAGCCAAAAGGGTTGCCTTTTCCTTTGGACAGTGAGTGACTGAGCCATCTGGTTTAAGTAAAGGAGGAACTGTTGCATCTACACCAAAGAGTGCAGATTTAAGGGTAGACCACCATTTATGTTCCTGAGTTGTACCAGAGAGGGTTTCTTTTATGATTAAATTGTACTCCTTTTCAGTTGAGGCATAAACTCTCTGAGCAAAAGCTCGAAGCTGAGTATAGTTGTTCCAGGTAAAATCTGATCTGTTACCCTTCCAAAGGTGATAGGCCTCCTGCTTCTCCAAATAAGCACGTCTACAATCATCATTGAACCACGGTTTGTCCTTCATTCGGTACCTTAGCACACGAGAAGGGATACGCCTATCAATTATGTTGACTAGATTCTCATTCAAAGGGACAACAGGATCTACACTATTATATAATTGTGACCAATTCAAGCACAAAAGATCATGCAAAATCCCATTCCAGTCTGCTTGGGATTTCATATAAATTTTACAAGAATATGATATATCAGGGACAGGCTGCTCAGTCTTCACTAATAATGAAATCAAGGCATGATCAGAAGTCCCGACTGGAGAACCAACCTTACTAGTTATAACGCCAGGGGAGTCAGTGTATACGAGGTCCAAGCAATTACCAGACCTGTGAGTAGCTTCATTTATGATTTGCTCACAGCCTGATTCTGAGGCAAAGTCTAAAGCTCTTAAGCCATGGCGATCGGTAGGAGAGATAGAACTCAACCACTCCCTATGGTGAGCATTAAAATCACCAACAAAGACAAACGAAGCCTTTCTATCATCTTCTTGTATCTTAGCCATAATGGTAAGAAGACAATCAAAGATAGAATCATCCATGTCTGGATTCCGGTAGATTGAACACAAATAAAAGTTGTTATGCCTGCCACAAACTTTTATTACCTGAATCTCATGACATCCACATTGATAGCAGGACTTATGAGAAGCAGGGTACTCGGTCCTAATATACACCGCCATTCCCCTGGCCCTAGGAATGGAATCACGTTTCAGCATTATTGGCTTCTTAAAACCAGTTATAAGGAGCTCAGATGAGTGCCTCATATTAGAAACCAAAGTTTCTGAGCACAAAAGAATATCATACTGTCTGGACGCAACTGTAAGGTCTCGGATATTTGCATGAAGACCACGAATATTGCAATACAGAAGACGACATTGACGAAATCTAGGACGTACTGGTCCCGGATTTTGCTCAATGTCTCCAGACAGCATAAGAATTAATAGAAATAAAAAAGAGACATCATACTTAAAAACTAGATTAACAAGAATTAAAACAAAAACAATATGTACAGAATAATAATAAAAGTGATTGATGATATCCATAGACTATAGTAAAAAGACGGAAAAACTGGTCAACATGGAGGAGCCGATACACCATGCAAGGCTAAATACCCTCCAGGATAGCCACTTCAACTGAAGGGAGGACAGTAAGGATGGTTTTGAGAAGAAAAAATCAGAAAAAGGAAAAGACAACCTCTTGATAAACCACCAGGCATCCATGGCCCTTCTATTAAGCCTGCCCAACACACCATTTCAAAAAAACAAGAGGAAGAAAAAAAAATAAGATAGAATAGTGTGCTCGAGTGTACCCTCAAGCAAGAGAACTCTAACCCAAGACAGTGGAAGACCATGGTACAGAGGCTATGGCACTACCCAAGACTAGAGGACAATGGTTTAATTTTGGAGTGTCCTTCTCCTAGAAGAGCTGCTTACCATAGCTAAAGAGTCTCTTCTACCCTTACCAAGAGGAAAGTACACTGAACAAATTGCAGTGCAGTAAATTAACCCCTTGGTGAAGAAGTGTTAAGTATCTCATTGTTGTCAGATGTATGAGGAAAGACGAGAATATGTAAAGAATAGGCCAGACTATTCCGTGTAAGTGTAGGCAAAGAAAAAATAAGCCGTGACTAGAGAGAGGGGTCCAATGCAATACTGTCTGGCCAGTCAAAGGATCCAATACCTCTCTAGTGGTAGTATCTCAACGGGCGGCTGGTGCCCTGGCCAACCTACTACCTTTTGCACATTTAAACGTGTTTCTTTCATAATTCAAATAAGCCATATATATTAATACATTAAAGTCTGGATTCTCTTAACGACCTTGGGATCAGAGCCCAAGGCGGAACCTCCCAAAGACTATGATATCGGACCGGCGGGGATTTGAACCCTCGCCAGGATATCTGTATGCCAGTGACCATACCATTCCGCCACGAAGATATATAAAAGTCAATGACAATTCTTCTATACAAATACCTGTCAAATTCAGGTTTTCTGTACTTAGAATTGAAATCAACCCATCTTCACCATCGTAGCTAATTGGTAGGTTTGGGACTTGGCATTCGATTAATGATAAATTTTTTGCACATTTAAATGTGTTTCTTTCATATTTCAAATAAGCCCTATATATTAATACATTAAAGTCTGGATTCTCTTAACGACCTTGGAATCAGAGCCCAAGGTGGAACCTCCCAAAGACTATGATATCGGACCGGCGGGGATTTGAACCTCCGCCAGGATATCTGTATGCCAGTGACCATACCATTCCGTCACGAAGAAAGATAAAAGTCAATGACAATTCTTCTATACAAATACCTGTCAAATTCAGGTTTTCTGTACTTGGAATTGAAATCAACCCATCTTCACCATCGTAGCTAATTGGTAGGTTTGGGACTTGGCATTCGATTAATGATAAATCTTTTGCACATTTAAACGTGTTTCTTTCATATTTCAAATAAGCCATATATATTAATACATTAAAGTCTGGATTCTCTTAACGACCTTGGGATCAGAGCCCAAGGCGGAACCTCCCAAAGACTATGATATCGGACCGGCGGGGATTTGAACCTCCGCCAGGATATCTGTATGCCAGTGACCATACAATTCCGTCACGAAGAAAGATAAAAGTCAATGACAATTCTTCTATACAAATACCTGTCAAATTCAGGTTTTCTGTACTTAGAATTGAAATCAACCCATCTTCACCATCGTAGCTAATTGGTAAGTTTGGGACTTGGCATTCGATTAATGATAAATTTTTTGCACATTTAAACGTGTTTCTTTCATATTTCAAATAAGCCATATATATTAATACATTAAAGTCTGGATTCTCTTAACGACCTTTGGATCAGAGCCCAAGGCAGAACCTCCCAAAGACTATGATATCGGACCGGCGGGGATTTGAACCCTCGCCAGGATATCTGTATGCCAGTGACCATACCATTCCGCCACGAAGAAAGATAAAAGTCAATGACAATTCTTCTATACAAATACTTGTCAAATTCAGGTTTTCTGTACTTAGAATTGAAATCAACCCATCTTCACCATCGTAGCTAATTGGTAGGTTTGGGACTTGGCATTCGATTAATGATAAATTTTTTGCACATTTAAACGTGTTTCTTTCATATTTCAAATAAGCCATATATATTAATACATTAAAGTCTGGATTCTCTTAACGACCTTGGGATCAGAGCCCAAGGCGGAACCTCCCAAAGACTATGATATCGGACCGGCGGGGATTTGAACCCTCGCCAGGATATCTGTATGCCAGTGACCATACCATTCCGCCACGAAGAAAGATAAAAGTCAATGACAATTCTTCTATACAAATACCTGTCAAATTCAGGTTTTCTGTACTTGGAATTGAAATCAACCCATCTTCACCATCGTAGCTAATTGGTAGGTTTGGGACTTGGCATTCGATTAATGATAAATTTTTTGCACATTTAAACGTGTTTCTTTCATATTTCAAATAAGCCATATATATTAATACATTAAAGTCTGGATTCTCTTAACGACCTTGTGATCAGAGCCCAAGGCGGAACCTCCCAAAGACTATGATATCGGACCGGCGGGGATTTGAACCCTCGCCAGGATATCTGTATGCCAGTGACCATACCATTCCGCCACGAAGAAAGATAAAAGTCAATGACAATTCTTCTATACAAATACCTGTCAAATTCAGGTTTTCTGTACTTGGAATTGAAATCAACCCATCTTCACCATTGTAGCTAATTGGTAGGTTTGGGACTTGGCATTCGATTAATGATAAATTTTTTGCACATTTAAACGTGTTTCTTTCATATTTCAAATAAGCCATATATATTAATACATTAAAGTCTGGATTCTCTTAACGACCTTGGGATCAGAGCCCAAGGCGGAACCTCCCAAAGACTATGATATCGGACCGGCGGGGATTTGAACCCTCGCCAGGATATCTGTATGCCAGTGACCATACCATTCCACATGACCTTGGATCAACAGACAGACACAAACACATAGTTTAACCATCCAGGCTTACATTAACTTTTTTCTCAAATCTAAATGATAGAATTATATAAAGTAGAGAGAGAGAGAGAGGAGAGAGAGAGAGAGAGAGAGAGAGAGAGAGAGAGAGAGAGAGAGAGAGAGAGAGATTTACGTATGCGATCCAAATACGCATTACCGAAAATTTGTTAATAGTGGCACAAGATCGTATGTCTGTGTGTGTTTGTGTGTGCGTGAAATAATGGATATAGATACACTTATGTGTGTTCATGTAATGTTAAAGGAATAGATAATGGATATAGATACACTTATGTGTGTTCATTGAATGTTAAGGGAATAGATAATGGATATAGATACACTTATGTGTGTTCATGTAATGTTAAAGGAATATAAAACCTGATAATCTATTAATGAAAACTGCCAGAATATCCAATGGAAAATGAAGCAAAAGAACCACCTTTAACGATTGTGATATATGATCTTGTTATGAAATCTGGACCCCTCATTTAATTATAGCATTTTTCGCTTCCAAGAAAAAGTAATATTGAGGAGTTTTGCGTCAGTTCATTCAAACAAATGATAAGAGAGAGAGAGAGAGAGAGAGAGAGAGAGAGAGAGAGAGAGAGAGAGAGAGAGAGAGAGAGAGAGAATAATATGTAAATAGTTTTGTTGTTAATGGTAAATAAGAGAAGGATTCAAATGTATACTTGTACAGAATCAAAAGGTCAGATGAAGCGTCCTATTGAATAATTCAGTTGATGATATGTTAGGAAAATAAATCTATCTAGTTTGATATAATTCAATAAAAATAACCCGCTTTATTCTACTTCTGTGATGGGTGGTTCAAAATTTATGAAACCTCCTCTCCTCTCTCTCTCTCTCTCTCTCTCTCTCTCTCTCTCTCTCTCTCTCTCTCTCTCTCTCTCTCTCTCTCTCCTCATGGCAAGTGTAGTGTTTAATGATGTACGATATCAGTCAATTCTATAGAAAATTTCATGATCATGATCATGATCATGATCATCATCATCATCATCCTGTGCCTGTATTTTCAGAGATGTTTGTCAGATTGTATAGTTAGAAGAATTTGCTAAATTAAAAGTGAAGTGGAACTAGTTTACTAGATTCTTTGAGATTCCAGAGACCTGAAAGGGAAGCTGTAGTTGTAAAGAAATGGGATTAACTAACTGGTTAACTTGACGGGACAATAAAATCAAAATATTCTTGACTCAATAAATTTTTCAGATGATAATCATCTACTCAGAAATACAGTATATTACGTAATTCATTTCGTATTTATCATAATTGAGGAATTCGTCAAAAAAGAAAAAAAAAGTTATCAAACTTCCATCACATCTGCTGCACAGGGAATGGACCAGAGGATTTTGAGATACGAGGAACACATGTCCGAATGGAGGTCTTATAGAAAGTCACAGCAAGAACTTTAAGTTTGAAAATGACTGACAAAAGGAACAAAATTGCCTAATCCTCTGATTTTTTTTTTTACATGAGCTAGTTTTTTTCATTTTACATAAATTATTTCGTCTTCCCATGACCTCCCTCTGCGTTTGTCTATCTCTTGATACTTCTCCTAATCTTTCCTTCTTTCCGTCTACTGTATTTCCTCTCTCCATCAATCTCCCTCACGATTTTATTGACTTCCATAACGGTGTAGAAGTACGTGACCTTCCCCATCATTCGTCACTTCATGACCAGACTTTGACCTAACAGATTCTTCATTGTGTCAGTGAAGGCTATCAAGAGGTGCACGATTTTTAGTATGAAAATGAAGATTATATTATCTTTCGACGACTCTAATGTATCTTGGTTATTACGCTATCACAAAATCAATTTACAATGAATATAAAGATGTTATACACATGTGACACTGCTTTGCTATTATTTAGAGTAAAATGATATAACGAAACACAGTTTTTGAAAATTATACAAAATAACTTCACAATAAATAGAATATTTTTCTTCTCTGATGTTTAGAGGATAATAAAGCAACCATTTAAAAAATGTATTATGGAATCAGAAGTAAAACAAATAAACATGGAAAAATAGTTTATCATAGAGAAGTGTGCATGTATGTATATCCATCGCCGGAGAGAGTACGGATGAAATACAGATAATAGCGGATGCCGTTCGGAAAGAGTGCATATACCACGGAGTTTTCAATCCGCTGGTCTGGGGCCACATGCTATTTATGCTTGTCGGTCTGACTATCAATGAGTGAATAGGAATCTCTCTCTCTCTCTCTCTCTCTCTCTCTCTCTCTCTCTCTCTGCATACATTAGTCAGAAAACTCAATGGAATTACTCACGCTTCATTAGTGATACCCATGCTATAAAAATAATGGACCATGCATTAACAAAGCATACGCACCCATTAACGCTGCATCATCATGAAATTCTCTAAGAAAAAAATTCTTCTTTTATGAAACGATGGAATCAGCCAAACCATATCCCAACGCAATGATTCCAAATGAATTTCAAAGTTATACAGTTTCCCCAATTATTATTTAAAGGAATCTTCACCCGTTTTCCGTTCCAAATTCCAAAAAGGAAAAAAAGTGTCACCTACTTTCTCAAAATATATATGTTCACAATACAATTGTTTCATGGTTGAATACAATTTATCCCCTGGCTTCCATGACACTCAAATAGTAGACTGACTTTAAGTTATTGCTCAGATTGGAAGTCATCTTTCCAAAATCATCTATAATCTCGTCTTATTTCTATTTATTCAGGTTTGACCTGAAACGATTGTTGTAGTATTTGTGGATTCTTTAGCAAATCATTTACTTTGATTTCTGGCTGTTTAAATACTCGGTGTTTGAACATTATTTCTTTTACTTAATGTTCCTCACTTTAATCCGGATTTTAACCTGCGTTTACTAGGGTCCACATTCCCAAGACTAAATCACCTCTTTTCTCAATGTATTCTCTTTTGGAAGATCTATTGAGTTCATTCCTTTCTTATTTCCTTTCTCTGGCTTCCATTTCCCTCCCACATTCTTCTTCTGTTCAAAAGGTGAAAGATGAATCTCTCTCATCGTTTCTTCTCCTGTGCACCGGAGATGACATCTCCACGAGATATTTTTTATCAGACTCTACAAATCCACGAAGTGAAATACACACACACACACACACACACATATATATATATATATATATATATATATATATATATATACATGTATATATATATATATATATATATATATATATATATATATATATATACATACATACATATATATATATATATATATATATATATATATATATATATATATATATATACATACATAAATGATATATATACATCTTTATATAAAGTTTATTATATATGCATTAATAATATTCATATAATTATAATACAGTGGGTGTGAGTTTCTCTCTCTCTCTCTCTCTGTGAAAGAAAAATCAATTTCATTTGTTCGTGCAATAAAAGGGAAAATGTTTTTGCAACATAAAGTATTTTTGAGCACCAATAAAAGCAACAAAACAAAGGAAAATATGAACACGATAGAAAGACTACAGAAACTGTATATTGGAAACCCTTTATCAGCTGAAGTGTCATATCATAATATAAAGTTTTTTTTATATATCTTTTTCCGAATGACAGATGTTATGGCACAGGGGACAGAAATATTGGATTTATATACTCCAAAAATAAATACAATACATCTCCATGGAATAGTAGAAGGTACGCAGCTGTAAGCGCACACAGAGAATGACTGACTGACTACCTTCGTGTTTTGTTAGAAACGGGATTATCTGGATGCATACTGTAGATCATAGTTATGGCTAATTGGGTTTATTCTGACTCTTGCCTGAGAGAGAGAGAGAGAGAGAGAGAGAGAGAGAGAGAGAGAGGGGATAAAAAAAAACAGGTGATCTATCGAAAACATGTGATGAGCAAAATGTTTTATCTGCAGTAGAATAATCCAACCTCTGAATAATTGAGGATGGTTGTCTTGTCCGGACTCAGAGGAATCAGATTTCGACTCTTTTAGCTTTAGATAAAGTTCATTATATTCTCTGGATTAATGAATTAATGCTATGGAAAACTGTTTAACATTATTTTGCATCTGAATTAGATCTATCATCCTTGAAAGGATATTTAAAGATTTAAAGGTTGTTCATGAATGGCAGAGCCAAGGGGTAGTGACAGTGCCTTAGAGGCTGACCATATATACGTATGATCAACGCCCAAGGTAGGACCAGAGCGGGCCAGGCAATGGCTGCTAATGACTCAACAGGTAGGCCTATAGGCTCCCAAAAACCTCCCATCCTTAGCTCTCAATGAAGGTGAGGTTGCAGAAACTGTATCGAGCCTGACTCGAACCCCAGTCCTACATATCGACAGGCAAGAACGTTTTTAGTAAGCTACGGCAACTATTTCAGTTATGAAAGGAAGCAAACAGCATACTTGAAGAATAAGAATAAACAAAACGAAAAATGTTACGGAAAAGTTAGTGCAAAATTGCATATTGTTTACAACTGATGATGATAACACACAAAGGTTGGACAACAGTAAAAGAATGACCAAGTGTACCTGTGTGCGCCTCGTGTGCGTATCAAAATAAAATAGTGTCATGGAAATGATTAGCTCAAGATAATGTTCTTTGTATTCGCCTGCGGCAATTATGCTTATTGTGTTAAATCTAAAAGTAATGTCCTTCTAATCTTCAGGGTTTATCTCGATTCTTAGGAGATACTGTCAAGTAGAGGAGATTAATGCGGAAGAGGGAGAGATTTATGTTTGCTATACAGGAGAGAGAGAGAGAGAGAGAGAGAGAGAGAGAGAGAGAGAGAGAGAGTAATGAGTTCTCCTTGCATTCGCATGGCAGCAGATCGATTCCAGCCCGGAACCATGAGTTTAAGCTGTTTACTGGAGAGGTCACTGCTGTGGGTAGGCCCCACAGTGTGGTGCTGGCCTTGCCCGGCTGACGTTCTGGTGAGCATCTATTCGGATGAACTGGAACTGAAACCAGACACCTTTTAACCTTTAATCCAATTTTTCTTTTTAATCTATCAACATTATTAGTCCAGCTTTATAGCAGGGTCGGCCACTCGGGTAAAATATCTCCACCTTTTTCTATTCATGGCATCTTCTTCCCGCAGCCTCACCCCAACCATATTCCTCCTGACCACTTCCATGTCCGATTGCATTCTCCTCTTCTTCCTTCCCTCACAAAACATTCTCAGAAACATCACAATGGAAAACTGACAGTTGCAGAAAGTAGAAAACCTTATTCCTTCTAAATCTATTGACACAAAATACACTTTGAATTACTTTCAATTTGGATTTAGGTAATGTTATCATAATAGTATACGCAATGGACATGTGATACTTGTTAAATCACTTATCATATTGGAATAGAAAAGGACGAATAAAAAAGAAATATGGACGATTAAATTGTTATAGGTTACATCCATACATCCATCACACGACTCAGAGGACACAGACACGCTCTCTCTCTCTCTCTCTCTCTCTCTCTCTCTCTCTCCTCTCTCTCTCTCTCTCATTTATTATGAAACTATAAAAACATTTTTTAGGTAAAATCTAGATTAGCGTTATAGAGCTCTAAATATCATCAGAATGTCTGGCATCTGAGGACTCAGGGAGATCTAGCGATTTTTTTATTCCCTTTTTTTCTGCAGAGAAATATTGTATAATGATAATGCATTGCTTTCTTTTTCCAGGGTAACTGATACAACAAAATAGATTTATCATAAACACGTACCATTATCAATTTTTTTCATACAGAATCAATATGAAATATAAGGGACATAAAATTAAAGTTGTTTAATTTGATTTGTGTGACCCGGGGTCAGAGTGAGAGAGTCTCATAGCATGGATGGAGAGGGGGCTTATGCACTGATCATTATATATATGGTCAGTCTCTAAGGCATTGTCCTGCTTGATAGGGCAATGTCACTGTTCCTTGCCTCTGGCATTCATGATACAGGTATTATTGAACATTGTTCAACCGGAGGTGGAATTGCCTTAATTGTGAAGAATTTATTGCTTCACCAGAGGTGTCTCATTCCTTGCTAATGATATATATTGACTTTGGCTTAGTTTGTTGTTATCCAAACGGTATCAGCTGGTTGGATGTTTAATCCATTCCTACGCAAAGGAAACAAACGGGGATCCAATCAAAATTGATGTTTACGACTTTTTACAAAATCATAAGCTACTGTACTACGACAGTTAGTTTCTAAAAAGGATTCATCCTACATGTTTTTTGGAACAAAAACTAATCAGTTTTCATTCATTAACGATTGAAAAATCACCAAGAACTGCTTAGGATTTTTCGACCAAATTATGTATCATTCAACATCTGCTTATGCCGTAAAGTTCAAGGTTATTATTATTATTATTATTATTATTATGGTTATTGATATTATTATTATTATTATTATTAGTAGTAGTTGTGGTATCTAAGCTACAACCCTAGTTTGAAAAGCAAGATGCTATAAGCCCAAGTGCTCCAACAGGGAAAATAGCCAAGAAAGAAAAGGGAATAAGGAAACAGATGGAACAGTGTAAGTGGTGTACTTATAAGCAAGAGAGCTCTCCCCCAAGACAGTGGAAGACCATGGTACAGAGGCTATGGCACTACCTAAGTCTAGAGAACAATGGTTTGATTTAGGACCGTCCTTCTCCTAGAAGAACTGCTTACCATAGCTAAAGAGTCTCTTCTACCCTTAACCTTAACCTTACAGTGCAGTAGTTTACCCCTGAAGCAAAGATTTTTTTTGTTTTTGTCATTTTGGTGGTGTTTGGTGCACGAGGAAAGAGGATAATATGTAAAGAATAGAATTTACTATCCCGGGTATGTGTAGGCAAAGTAAATTTGAGCCGTAACCAGGGAGAGATGAATCCAATGTACAGTAGTAGTGTCTGGTAGTATGTCAACGAGTGGCTGGTACCCTGGTCAACATACTGCAAATAAGATTTGTAAAACCGGATTCCTTTTAAAGAAATAATTAATTTTTCTCAAGTCTTATTGAAGATGGAACAGAATACGTATCAGTCAATATTCACGATAATAAAATCTATGTTTTCTAACAAAAAGATAAAATAATGGAATAAGAGACTATATCCCCGATTAAAAGGGGAATAGTTGTTATTAGACAATACTAAATGTAATGAAATGTATGCCTCTCCCACCCCCTCCCTATCCCCTCTCTAAAGAGAGATGGAGGGGGGGGGGGTGTCTTCTGAAACCAGTTACTATCACAATGTTTGTTTGGCATCATCAGTTTTGAAATCTGTTTTGAACTATAAGATGAAACAAACAAACGAGTCTGAAAGAGTTCCAGCCATGAACTCCTTGAGTCATCGAGTGTATAATATGAGTAATTACTTCGATCCCTGAGGGTAAGGTCAATGAAATTCATGAGGAAAAGACGAACCCTTGAGATGCTTTCTGATGGAAGAAGCAACTGCCTTTCAGATGCTTCTGTGGGTGTGAAGAGGTTCACTGGACACCAATTAACATATACTGTATATGATATTTCTCCTTTTTGGTGGATGGACAGCGATATAAAAAAATCTTCTCTCTATTTGTGTGCGGGTAAGAGTGTATGTAGAGAGAGAGAGAGAGAGAGAGAGAGAGGAGAGAGAGAGAGAGAGAGAGAGAGAGAGAGTAGTCTGTGCTCCATAACACTAAGGGGTTTTACTTAGAGTTATGAACCTATTCTTATATCAGAACACCAACATATATCAAATAGAGATGGACCGTAGATGTCAAAAGTGATGATCGTTAAGTGGGAAGTTACGATATGACACAAGTTTTGTTTCATAGTCTCTCTCTCTCTCTCTCTCTCTCTCTCTCTCTCTCCCTCTCTCTCTCAAACTATTGTTTAAATCCGCAAAGAAATATGCACAAGTTACGTCATTTAGGAATTTTATTTTATGAAGATTGTTGGATAAAGAATGATTTTCATCACCCAAAGATTGTCAAAATAAAATGTCCTTTGCCTTATAGGAGGAATTTGTTAATGGAAATCAACACATCATTAATATTCGTAGAGTTTAATCCAATGGTAAAAGGAGTTCCCTTTGTCCTTTTTTGTGTTTGTATTACAAGAGTTAATCCTATTGCCTATTTTGTGAAAGGAAATTTTAAAGCGTCTAAGAGAAGAAGCTCCGGACCATCTTACTCGAAAGATTTCAAGAAATGACCCCAAGGGGCCACAAAGGGGTGTGGGAGGGGGTGTAGGGTCAATTTAGAGGTCAGCCTTCTACCCATAGTAAGAGGACCGGGTGTAGCCTACCTACTTGCCATGACTCCACTATTAAAAACAGCTGATGCTTCTTCTTTCCCAACGTGTAAAAGAAAAGACACAGAAACTAATCATCGTATTCAGCTGCCTTTTGATACCCTTCGGGAAGAATTGTGCATAAAATTTTTTCGGTTGTATCAGCCTTCGTTTTTCTTTTGACATAACTGGTTCAATACAGCGTGGATGTGTGTGTGTGTGTGTGAGAGAGAGAGAGAGAGAGAGAGAGAGAGAGAGAGAGAGAGAGAGAGGGAGATATGATTACCCATATCGGCTTAACTGTTATCTTTAAGTTGAAGGAAATTTTTTATGAATTTAACCTTTTAATCTCTGATTGCGAATTGATGATACAAAGGTCAGAGAGAGAGAGAGAGAGAGAGAGAGAGAGAGAGAGAGAGAGAGAGTAGGGGGAGGCGGGCGAATACTGTCGAAGAAGTAAAGATAGTACATGAACATAGAACTCGTTATTACATAACATGATACAATTGTTCTGAGATTCCAACTTAGAAATGAGTTGACAGATACAAATCTTGGTAGGAAAGTCTCATAACGGAAGGGGAAAGTACAGTTTTATTTAATCTCATTGAGAGTGCAAGTAAGCAGAAATGGTTCCAGTTATCAATTGAAGAGTCTCGCCTACAAATCTTCTGTGGCTACAAAGACAGTAGGACGAACAACCTAAGACAAAGAAATTTCTTTCGAGTGCAGTTTTCTTTTCCTGTTTACCATTTAAGTATATTTTCCTCCAGTAACTTTATCTTTATTATATCTCCGTTATTCTTTTTCTTATAACTTTTTTTTATAGAGCACTCCATTGGGAATGAGAATGTTTAGCAAGGTAATGAAGGAATGGCTTTTTCAGTTTGCTGTCTGTAATTGTTCACGTAACATGAGAATTTTTTTTTTTCAGAAAGAGAGAAAGTCTGGATGATAAGGGAACAGTTGATGGCAACAAAAGAAACTAAAACTAATTATCACAGTTAATGGTATCCACATGAAAGACGCAATTGAAGAAAAGTCTCCGCTTCAGTGAATATGATGAAGTTCATTAAGGTTACAAAAATGAGCGATGGAAATTCAAATAAATTATATTAAGCAAAACTGAAAAAATGTAAATTGGATTATCAATGATGGATGGTAAAATTCAAAGACGAGAGAGAGAGAGAGAGAGAGAGAGAGAGAGAGAGAGAGAGAGAGGGGGGCTATGCAGGGTACAAGACGAACAGGATAAAATGAGAAAAGGGAAATGTATAGATTAAAGATTATTCTTTACAAAGGGAAAGAGGAACAGAAATGACCTTATCGTCATATTTCCAAAAGTAGCAAGAAGGAAGAGGGGAGAGTTTTTAAACATTTTTTTTCTGTTTTAAGAGAGAGAGAGAGAGAGAGAGAGAGAGAGAGAGAGAGAGATGCTATGCAGGATACAAGGCACTGTGGTTCAAATGAGAGAAGGGGAATGTGTGTATCATAGGTAGTAGGTTATCCAGGGCACCAGCCACCCATTGAGATACTACCACTGGAGTTTTGGGGTCGTATGATTGGCCAGGCAGTCCTACATTTGATCCTTCTCTCTGGTTACGGTTCACTTTCCCTTTGCCTACATATACACTGAATAGTCTGCCTATTCTTTACAGATTTTCCTCTGTCCTCATACACCTGACAACACTGAGATTACCAAACAGTTTTACTTCATCTAAGGGGTTAACTACTGCACTGTAATTGTTCAGTGGCCACTTTCCTCTAAGGGTAAGGGTAGAAGAAACTCATTAACTAGAAGGGACACTCCAACATCAACCATTCTTCTCTACTCTTGGGTTGTGCCATAGCCTCTGTACCATCGTCTTCCACTGTCTTGCTTGAGAGTATACTCGGGTACACCATTCTATCTAATTTCTCTTCCTGTTGTTTTGTTAAAGTCCTTCTAGTTTATACAGGATATTTTTACTTCAATATTGTTGATGTTCTTAGGATAATTCATTTTTTAATTGTTTCCTTCCTCACTGAGCTTATAGCATCCTGATTTTCCAACTCGGGTTGTAGCTTGGATAATAATAATAATAATAATAATAATAATAATAATAATAATAATAATAAAGATTATTGGTTACAAGGGGAAAAGATAATTGCACCATCGCCATATTTCAAAAATTATTGAGAAGGAAGAGGGGAGAGTTTTCGCATAGTATTTTAAATGGAGTTTTGCATTGGAGCCACTGGAATTCTACTTTTTCATCCTTCGTGTCACCCGTGTCACCTTGGCACTTTATCAGTTTTGAGATGTAAACTATTAGAAAAGTTGATTGAACTCATCTTTTCTGCTTGCTTAGGAAAGTGCTTGCGTAAATAATCCTTCTGTTTTCTTGTTAGATACATTATAATGTTGATAGTTTTCTCTGTATTCACAGGAAGTTATTAATCAAGAGATATTTTGGAGTTGTTTGAGGGTATTTTCACCTAAGTTGTGGAATGGTTGTTTAAAAAAAGGACTTTTATAATAGTGACACTAGCAGAACTTTTTCATTCACACCTAAGATGAATCCGTAACAAAAGTGAGTATAATATTAGCATAATTCATAATGATAATAATGATGATGTGTGAATAAAGAACCAACAATAACAAAACATAGATTGCTATCCCTGTCTTCCTCTGCTCTCCTTTACTATGATGTTTTGTCTATCAGTAGGATTTTCCCTCCGTCTGACTTCGCACTGGTGAGCTATGTCGACATTTTGTTTTTTGCAGTTTTATTTGTAAGTATAGGTGTGTGATGTAAAAGAGCAGGATCATTTCCAGTAATTCCTATGGCTCAAACAGTCTCATTATGTCATCATTAAATGCATCTCAAGCTTGCTGACACCAAACCAATATCTTATCTGAGGGGGATGAAATTTACCCACGGTCAGATATTTTGTGTCTGTCATGTCTGTCATGCATGAAGTGGTGATTCCTAAAAAAAAAAAAAAAAAAAAAAAAAAACTGTAATGGAACAGGTTTAGCGTTAACATCTTTATAGATTAGATATGTTATTTATCCAACATGCATTTGATATTCATTACTGATCGATTAATTAGTTGATTCCTTTACGAAAACCGAAGGATCGATTGAATGAGGCATTGTTCGCATTGTTTTCTGTGAGACGGAAATGAACCAAGTAATTCAGGGAGACTAATGAGGCTTCATTACTTTCACATTGAACAATACGACGCTATTTTGGGATATGACAATCCAATATTGGTCATTTGACTTGATAAGAGAGAGAGAGAGAGAGAGAGAGAGAGAGAGAGAGAGAGATTCTATGCCGGTCAGTATACTAAAGCATCTTTAATTGATGACTTCTGCGTAATTTTCCAAATCTCATCCGGTCTCCTACAGAGAAGCCTTTTGGCCTCCTCTTATTCAAAAAACACCCGAGAACTGAAATTGCTTGAAGAAGAAGCTCCGAAATGCCTAAGAATAAGGGATACACCTCACAGAAAACTCCCCCAAGAAAACAGAACGATTTTGTGATAAGAAAAGAATGAAGACAATCCAGTATTTGTTTGTTGCATTTCCTATTACTTTTCCTCACACCATTTTGACCCGAATACAGGTCAGGTCATTCAGTCCGAAGAACGGTTTGCAAGTGACCTAAATTGGTGAATAAGTTTCCTCGTTCTATTTCTTTAATAGACCAATGGATGGGACCTTTTCTTCCATTGGTGTGATACGTTGGATTTGCACCTTTTCACTTGGACTATTCTAGGTTTATAATGTTTTTGTTTTTATTTCCAGATAGAAACGTATGAATTAATAATAAAAACAAAAGTTATTCAGAGAGCCTTATGATACAATTATCAAGATAGAAGGACGGACAGTTAATGTTAATTGTGCGTGTTCTAACTAATACAAATTCCATCTTTCATCGGCGAGTATGTTCACTGAGTAGGCCTAAAGGCTTTCGCCTACTCCTAACAGATGTCAGATTTGCTGAGAGAGAGAGAGAGAGAGAGAGAGAGAGAGAGAGAGAGAGAGAGAAGTTCAAGGTTAGCTAAGCAATATTATCTTCTTAGTCTTAAATTCTGAAGACAGGTAATGTTTTGGAAATGGTGTTATACTTATAACAGCATAGATTAATTTATGCTCCATTTTACTATAATAAACACAAATATTTCAACTTACACAGATCAGTTGGTTTCATTAAACTCCACCAACATCTCCCACAATGAAGATGTTAATTACAAAAGAAATGTTTCTTGCAAGAGATGATTAGAGTCAGTTTGTTGAGTTCATAACAGATGTATCTCGATGCGGTGTGAAGTTGCCTTAGGGATCCGTATGAGAAGATAATTTTCTAAAGGTATTGAAAGTTTGGACTTTTATCTGATTCTTTTACCTGAGGAGGATTATACATATATCTGCATGGCAGATGAATCAGAATTAACACCGCCCAAGTTTGCATCTATAATGTGCATGCATTTGCGCACACAAACACACAAACACGATTGGCATCCAAAGTACTGTATACCTTTGTTTTTGTCTTTGCTATCATTTTGCTTCATGGAGGAGATAGGTTGCCACTCCCATCCGCCTTCCATAGGGGCAGAGGGGTTATGAATGGCCTCCCAGGTCCCAGTGTCTTATGGCCCAGATTCCTGATTCGAATCCCAGCTGCACCAAATGCACTGCGGAACTTCTCTCTCTCTCTCTCTCTCTCTCTCTATCTCTCTCTCTCTCTCTCTCTCTCTCTCTCTCTCTCTGTCTTTTAAGCATCTTTGAACATAGCACGTCGGAATCGATTTTTGTGTCATTAGAAAATTGTTGAAATTAATTTACATATTTTTTCACAAATACCGTTTTGCGCTTTAAGAGTTTAAACATTACTTTAAGGAAAACATTTATATTCATCTTCAGCAAAGCTTCGTCAAG
>NC_090749.1:29590685-29593567 GCF_036898095.1 Palaemon carinicauda | reverse complement strand
AAGTAACCACTTTTTTTTAGGTTCCACCCAATGTTATCAATCATCTTAAAGCAAAATTGAAACCTTATAAGCATGATTATCTTAAAAAATAGTTTATTACAATAAATGACTGTTTCATACATCATCAAATGAAACAGATGATGAACTTTCTCTCAGGTTATCCAATTGGAACAAGGTAAGTCCAGTAATCCTACTCTTGGTGATGTGTTGAGCGTAATGTTGTCGAAATGTAAGATGCGTTGTTTTCTTGAATATATTTTTGTCACTTATGAAAATATCATTATTAATCAGCAAATATCAGTATTCTTGGAAATCCACATAAATTCCTTCATTATTTCTAATTCAACAGAAAGCTCCCAATCAAAATATTTTCCTTTATTTTTTGGAAACCTTCATCAGTCAGTCATTCTGTCAAACTCTCTTGAAATAAAAATAGAAAATCACAACCCAAAAATATATGAATTATTGTAGAATTTATTACTGACTACTTATATAAACCAACAGTTCTTCTCTCCCTCAACTATGAATGGAATGTTTGTTTAGAAATAAAGAGAATAGATTTCGACAGCTGTTTTATAATGCATGCAATTATTCAGAGCTCCCAAATCATCCCGTTTTACAACAAAAGTCGACAACATTTCTGAAAACTAAAGGAATATTTGATATTTTCGATTTCCTATATTATTCAGTGTTTCCTGCAAAAGTAGAATTATCTTCCCTTATGTATACAGTAGAGGGGAGAGAGAAATATATATATATATATATATATATATATATATATATATATATATATATATATATATATATATATATATATAAATGTGTATATACATATATATATATATATATATATATATATATATATATATATATATATATATATATATATATATATATATATATATATATATAATATATATTGGAAATGATCATGAAAATCAAGAAAATGTATTAATAAAATATTAATCTTTTCTTGTACAGACTTTCTAAAACTATAACTGGAACTGAATTCAAAAGAAAATCAGCAGGTATTTTTCAAGATAAATCTGAAGTATTTCTTATCTCATTATATATGAAGAAATAACACAAAAACAGATGGTGGGAAAACACAAATTAACAATACTCTCTCTCTCTCTCTCTCTCCTCTCTCTCTCTCTCTCTCTCTCTCTCTCTCTCTCTCTCTCTCTCTCTCATCCAGTACTTTTGACTAAAGGGCCGCCATAACACCTCCATTCCACCAATTGTCAAAATCCAAACTATGAGGAAATGTACGAATAATTAATGTAAAACAGTGATAACCTGAGACAGACAAACACACAGGAAAAAGGAAACCGTCATTTCTGGGGCCACAAGATCCCACTGTTTTTCTCTGGATGTCTAGTCTCATTATTGTCACGTGTCCACCTGGAATGAATCTGATTCAGAAATTAGATTAGTATTAATGATATCTAGAAGTTAAAATGGGATTTAATACGTTCAAAGTAACTGAATTAATATAAGGAAAAATATTGATAATATTCATTCTCTGATTCCCGGAGATGTTGTATTATACAGAAGAATGTTTGGTCTAATGAACTGATTTATTCTCAAATCTGATCTTGAGGACGGAAGTATGAATGGAACATTAGCATTCGGTAATCAGTTGCAGAGGAGGAAAGTAGCATTTTTGAGAATGTCTAATAATGTAAAGAATATGGCAAGGAAGAGAGTTTCATAAATCCTTGGGATAATTAAGTCATTCTTATTTTACGTATTTTGAAGGCTTCTTTTCTTATGTAAGGAGAGGAGACATGATAGGGGCCTAAGTAAATGAAACTCAGAAATTCTCCTGACCTCAAAAATGAGAGAGGAGAGAGAGAGAGAGAGAGAGAGAGAGAGAGAGAGAGAGAGAGAGAGAGAGAGAGAGAGAGAGAGATTATCTAACCTTTGAAATGATATATTGAGATTAACTTTTCTGGAAGTGAAATAATGAATCGAATGGTTTCGAATAGTTTATAACTTTGGGATGTCACTTAGCGATGGCTTCTTTTGAGGGAGGGAACATCTCAGTGACATCTGACGTCAAACTTTGATTAACATCGATGGATATTTAGGGATGCAATAAACATGCAATCTGGAGCAATAAGGAAATTCATGGAGAAAGTTTATGTTTTTTCTAGCAATCCCCTTCATGCTGCAAAGGGAGGTTTCAAAAAGTATTCCATTTGATTAATGTACCCATCCCATTTACACAGGAGTGAAGCTGCACGCTTAGCACAAACACATCTACAATGTCCTCCTTATGTAACTCTTCCTTTTTTCCCTCTTCTTCACGCTCATGAGGGGAGGTAAGCAGACACCTTTCCCCTCCCTTCTATCATCTTCCTCCTCCTCTTCCTCCCCTCCACTACCCACCTTCTCTTCCCCTCCGATCCCATCCTACTCCCGTCCCCTCCCCTCCCCTCCCCCCTTTCCTTACCCTCCTCCGTTCCCTTCCCCTTCCCTCCCCTCCTCATCCCCTCCACTTCCCTCCCCTCCTCTTCCCCTCACCTCCACTCCATTTCCCTCCCCTCCCCTCCCTCCCCATTAACAAAGATCAGACCTTGAGAGGGAGACCAACACCGAGAGCCACTGGTCCATCTGCTTCCACATTAACCTTTCCTGCAAAGATGTGAACAACAAAAGATGGAAGACTTAAAGGTTTGGTATTTCACAAATAAGCAATGTAACACCAGTCCCTCTCATCTCTATCATCCGTAGGTCTTCTCAGGTGAAGGAACCAGACTCTTCTTCATCTTCCAAAACTTGTCTTTCAAACTTTGCTTCGTATAACTCAATTGACTTCAGCCAATTTCTCATCAGATCAATAACGAAGACTTTTAGAAACTTGAAAAAATTCTCAA
>NC_090749.1:29573185-29585685 GCF_036898095.1 Palaemon carinicauda | reverse complement strand
AAGGGTTGTAGCTTGACTAGTAATAATAATAATAATAATAATAATAATAATAATAATAATAATAATAATAATAATAATAATGATAATAATAATAATAATAATACATAGCTTCTCTTGCGGCGCTCATCAAAATGGTTCAATGAACACAATAAACTGCTTCCTGACACATCAGGGCAAACAAATTCCAAATGACACAAATGTCATTTTGTAGAATTTCAACGGCTTTGTATCGTATAAAAGGTTAATGATATAATTGTGTGGTATCATAATTGTCGCTGAATTCATAATCCAATTATTATCGGTGAATAACCATAATATGATTTATTACAATCGAAATATTGGTAGCGATTATTAGGATCTGTTGTTATCATATTTGAGAGGTGGAAGATTTGAACTTGAAAATACTTCTGTTTAGGGAGATAAGATAAGATATACATTACTGGTATCGTTATTTTCATTGTAATTGTAATCTGAATCTGTTGCTTGAAAATATTAACATAAATAAGATAAACAAAAGAGGTATAAAATCAGATTTGTGTGAAACAGCTAAAACGGTGTCCAAGTCTCGTAAATTATAAAAATAAAAAATATATAATTAAAGAGAGTGAAGCATAGTCCCCCCAGAGTCACTTCCACCCCCATCCACCTCAGGTGAAAGGCAAAAAGGGGATCAAAGACTAATATTCTCTCTCTCTCTCTCTCTCTCTCTCTCTCTCTCTCTCTCTCTCTCTCTCTCTCTCTCTCTCTCTCTCTCTCTCTCTCTCTCTACTGCGTATATTTCCTCCATAGTGTCTCATATAATATAATGAGAGACTTCAGAAGTGAATAGAACTTTAAGGTAGGAAAGCAAGAATCAACAACTGCTTCTCTCAAGGATGATGTCTTCAATTTTAGAATCACACCCACCCTTTACCCGACCCCCCATCCCTGGGACAACCCTTCCCCTCCTGCCATGCCTGTCCCTTACCACATCCCCTCAGTTCCCATAAGTCTCTTATAACCACTTTATTGTGTTGGTCACCTCAAATCTTGTATTTTACTTCATACCGCTGACTTTGTACAGAACAAATCTTCTCCTTGCCAATGCTACTAACAACAGAAGAGTTTTTGCCAGTTATTTGGAATACTGGAAGATTACTTTCTTTGTCAATTGTCTGGAATAATGGAAGATTACTTCCTTTGTTAGTTGTTTGGAATACTGGAAGATTACTTTCTTCGTCAGTTGTCTGGAATAATGGAAAATTACTTTCTTTGTCAGTTTTCTGGAATACTGGAAGATTCCTTCCTTTGTCTGTTGTCTGGTAACTGGAAAATTCTTTTCTTTGTCTAGTCTGGAATAATGGAAAATTACTTTCTTTGTCAGTTTTCTGGAATACTGGAAGATTCCTTCCTTTGTCTGTTGTCTGGTAACTGGAAAATTCTTTTCTTTGTCTAGTCTGGAATACTGGAAGATTACTTCCTTTGTTAGTAGTCTGGATTATTGGAAGATTACTTCCGTTGTTTGTTGTGTGGAATACTGGAAGATTCTTTCTTTGTCTGTTACCTGGAATACTGGAAGATTGTTTTCTTTGTCAATTTTCTGGAATACTGGAAGATTACTTTCATTATCATTTGTCCGGAATACTGGAAGATTACTTCCTTTGTCTCTTGTCTGAAATACTGGAAGATTATGTACTTTGTCAGTTTTCTGGAATACTGGAAGATTACTTCCTTTCCAATAAAGTCTGTGGAGTTGAATTGGCATAGGCTTGTTGGAAGTTCTTGTCAGGATGACTTTTTGTCCTTTAAAAATATCGAGAAATCCTCCAAATTATATACTCAGTAAATACTACAATGAATGTGATTTGAGGTCAATACAGTTGTGTGTATATTCTTTTTTTTCTTCTTTTTTTTTTACATTTTCTCCTTTTTTTAAAAAAATTGTATAATTTTAGGAAATGGATCGAGCCAGTAAATCCTTAGAATGAAAGGAATTGGTATTCAATATACTATTGAATCATGCAATCCATTGCATGTAAATCACAAATATGATGTTATGAAATACTTTACAGGGTCCTACTTCAACAGATTGCTTTCACTGATAACGAGTTGACAATAAACATATATAATGGCAGATATTACCGTATTGGGAAAGTATGGAATTATTCATTTTAAATTATAGGAATTTTGAGATTAAATCTCTCTCTCTCTCTCTCTCTCTCTCTCTCTCTCTCTCTCTCTCTCCTCTCTCTCCGGTTTGCAATAAATATATCTTTCTGAGAACTTTCATAAGGTTCTCCATTTTCCTTAGTCCCACCACGGATAACTTCATACCACTGATACATCCTTTCCCCTCAACGCCATCTGGAAAAGGTCTTACACTGTTGTTATTTACTCCATGTTATCGAAAAAAAGCCTCTCACGACAAACCAAAGCGACTATTTGTAAAGGCTTTAATCTCCTTCAAACTTCTACCGTTACAGCATGGGCTATTAACGATCAATTCCAACAAACATGCAATAAATAGGAATTTCATGAATTACGAAAGACAAATGTCATAATAACAATTCACTACGACGAAACCAATGATTTTGATGCTATGGAAGAGTAATAATAATTTTTCCAGATGTAAAGTTTTAGACTGTAGTGAATGAACGGGCCCTCGAACAGGCGACAGTCAGACATTATGCAGTTCTCTCTCTCTCTCTCTCTCTCTCTCTCTCTCTCTCTCTCTCTCTCTCTGCTTGCGTGTAAGCGTTACAGACATGACCACATCAATACAACCTTGACAATTGTTGCTGTCTGGCGGATATTTTTCGTATCGCAACGTTACTGTGCGTGTTTGCGTGCGTTTTTGTTCACACCTATACGAATAGATTGTATCTTATAGCGATGATACACTTCTCTCTCATCTCATTGACAGTAGATTTCTCAACTGAAACATGAAATGTATAAAAGCCTTACTTTTGTCTAATGAGGAAAATAAGTTATGCCAAAGGTGTTCGCTCTCTCTCGGTTTCTCAAAGGTTCTGCTGATGCTCACGTTCATTCAACTGCCGAGTTTGTAAGGATGTGTTTCAGGATATATTACAGTCTACCTATACTAAAACATTCTTTGAATTTGTGTGTGTATGTGTGTGTGTGTTCCCGCGTAAAACGAGCTACTTTTAATCAAATTTCATCCCCGTTACAAAAGTAGATTAGATTATGCAGCGAAGTGACAATCAATCAATTACAAAGTAATTTCTAAATTCAATCCTGACAGAATCTGAAAAAGTCAAATGCTCTGCGAAAGAAAATTAATGATTTTAGACAAGACTTGTTTTGATACCATTACTGATGGTCTTCAAGTTACTTCTCATTTCTTGCTTTCATCCACATTTTTCCGTCTTATTGACTGAGATAATGACTTAGGGGAATCCAATCTATTTTTTTTTTGTGTACTTGAAGATGAGATATAAAATTCAGTCACAAAAAAAAAAGAATATAAAGATATGTTTAATCGAGACCGAAAAGTTAAAATCAATGTAATTCTTTGGACTAAACTTGACATTGGACTTCTTGTCGTCTGTGTATGTATATATATATATATATATATATATATATATATATATATATATATATATATATATATATATATATATATATATATATATATATCAGCTATTGATTTATTCCGTGGAAAGCGGAGTTTCAATATGAATAATAGTACCAGGGTTATGATATACATCTTTATTGCTTAGCTTTCGGAAAATCTATTTCCATCATCAGAGCCTAAAATAGGATATATTGTATAAGTTAGAACATAGTATGATGAATATTTAAGACAGAAAATTTAAAATGAAAATACAAAAACTTTATGAAATAAAATAAGAAATTAACATAAAACTATAAAATCAATCTAAATATATATATATATATATATATATATATATATATATATATATATATATATATATATATATTTATTTATTTATATATATATATATATATATATATATGTATATATATATATATACATATATATATATATATATATATATATGTATATATATATATATATATATATATATATATATATATACAAACATGTATATATATATATATATATATATATATATATATATATATATATATATATATATATATGTGTGTATATATATATATATATATATATATATATATATATATATATATATATATATATATATATATATATATTACTTTCGTTCTTTTATCTGCATTGTAACTCTGAACTCTTTGCTTATTTTGGTGTGGAACAGTAAGAGAAGAACAAGAGAGAGAGAGAGAGAGAGAGAGAGAGAGAGAGAGAGAGAGAGGAGGGGTAGCAAATCATTATAACGAGACTTTAACTGTGTTAGGTATCCGAATCAGTCTTCATTCTAATATTACTTACTTGCTTTACTGTGAGGGTTACTGCTTTTCATGTAATACACTGCAAGGGAACCCTTCTCTCTACAGAACCTTTCATAATTCATTTTGTAAAATTCATTCCTTCAAGGCATTCAGCATTTCACATTGTATAATGCTCGTTTTTGTCAAATCCACATTATTGAAGCAATTGGAAAACAAGAAAGTTTTAATTTTTCTCCTGAAACCGTGAATAATATGTGCAGTTTTTTGGATCTCTATTGACAGTAAAACTACTCAAACATCTCTCTCTCTCTCTCTCTCTCTCTCTCTCTCTCTCTCTCTCTCTCTCTCTCTCTCTCAGATAATTTCACACTACTGATACATTCCTTGGCTTTAACCCCGTCCGGAAAAAGTTTATAAATTCGGTCTTGTGTTTTTTTATTTACTCCATGTTATTGAAACACGAAAACCAAAGCAACTATTAGCGAAGGCATTAACCTCCTACAAATTTCCATCATTACAGCCAAAGGACTCTAAACCATCACATTGTCTATTAAGTATGAAATCAACAATATTATCATCAGTTATGAGAGACAATTTTCATAATAAAAGCTTCAGGGGAACCTCTCGCTACAAGGACACCATCGATTTTAATGCTATGAAAGAGCTTTGATAATTTTTCATTTATAAAGTTTTCCAATGAATAGGGCCTCGAACACGCGACAGTCAAACATTAAACAGCTTTCTCTCTCTCTCTCTCTCTCTCTCTCTCTCTCTCTCTCTCTCTCTCTCTCTCTCTCTCTCTCTCTCTCTCTCTCTCTCTCTCTCTCTAATTTAATGACACAATTAAATGCCGGGGGACGCTGAGCTAATAATGTACAGTCTTTGCAAAAGATGTCTGCCTTTATAAGGAACTTGCCTCGCTTGCATCACTGATCGTGAATATACAGACAAGCACCTTAATATGCTTAAGTATTAAATCACTGAATATTGGTATCAATATGTAGTACATTGAGTGAGTTATTGATATTGTGTATATCTTATAGCGACATAATGTATTTATTCCTATAGTGGAAGAATTTTCCCCCGTTTTTTTCGGGTTTAAACTCATTAAGAGACGCAGCCAAACTCAAAATCTTCTCTCTTTGGTAAAATAAAGTAAAAAAAAAAAATCATATTTTTACTGTGAATTTTAGATATGGGTTTTACTAGTTTAGGGGTCTAGTCTCTTTGGAATATTATAATAGGTTTTCTCCTGAATGGAGTCAATTACTCGACGTAACTACGATACCGAAGTGGTTCTCTGGGGTTAAGTAAGGTGTTTTGATGCCACGGGTGAGAGATGAGTAACTCGCCTGTTTTATGAAAGGTCACCAGGCATTCTACCATTTCTCTTCTCCTTACGCGGGAAGAGTAACTTTCAAGATGCACAAAATAAGACAGACTTCATTATCCCAAGGATTTATTAAATGATCTTACATGTAGCATTCTTCCTTTTGGGAAAACATTCTCAGTAATGTTACTCTCTTCTTCTGCAACTCATTACCGAATTATAATGCTTCATTCATGCTTCCGTCATCAAGATCAGATATGATCATATTTCGTTTAAATTGACCAAGCATTCTGTATAATAAAAAGTCTCTAGGAATAAGAAAATATATAGTATTAATCGTTATTTTTTTCTTGAATCAAATCAGTTAGTTTGTTCTAACTTGACGCCCTTTTCGCTTCTAGATACAATTAATATTAATCTATTTTATAAATCAGATTCCTCAGAGTCTGCATGTAAATTGAATCATATTCGAATGTTGTGATCTAATAATGAAGGTGAGGTTGGACACGTGACAAGAATGAGATTAGACATCCAGAGAAAAACAGTGGGAATTTGGGGAACCAGAAATAACGGTGTCCTTTTTCATGTGTATTTGTTGGTCTCTGTTAATTATTCTCACATTTTCTCTACGTTTAGGTTTTGACACTTGGTGGAATGGAGGTGTTATGGGGATCCTTTAGTTAAAAGTATTGGATGAGAGAGAGAGAGAGAGAGAGAGAGAGAGAGAGAGAGAGAGAGAGAGAGAGAGAGAGAGAGAGAGAGAGAGAGCGAGAGAGAGAGTTTATTTATGAAACATGAATAGAACATTTTCGTATCATCTATTTTTGTGTATTCACCCATGTGTTGAATTTCCAATCACCAATATTTACATAATATTAGGATTAGGAAAAATTATCTTTTTTTAAAGTTACCATTATTTTTTTTTTTTTACTTTTTTTTATACAATTCTAACATCGAGAATTATTAGAGTTACAGAAAGACTGTAAAATGATATTCCATGAATACATTTCTTGATCTTCTTGTTCATTTCCTCTTGTTAAATCTCGTTCTTTTGACTCGTCTTAAGAATATAAATCTAGAATCATAAATGCATCAATATTTGCTTCTTACAGCAAAGATTTTTAATTGAGGTTAATGAAATGGAAACTTTGGATTATCACTGATCATTTGATAGTCTAAAAAATTAGAGGTTATTTGTGATGATCAGATAAGATCTGGATTTTCCATTTCTGTTATTCTCCATCACAGAATCACTACAAGCAAGCTTTGATCGAAAGCACAATCAGTTAGGAAGGCTACTGCAAAAACAAAGAGAAATTAATTGGTTCCAGATTATATATATATATATATATATATATATATATATATATATATATATATATATATATATATATATATATATATATATATATGTGTGTGTGTGTGTGTGTGCGTGTGTGTGTATATATAATCATAAGAAATTATGTCCTAGCTAAATTATATCATAGTAATTATATCAATGAAATGCAAATTATGATAAGACATACTTTGATTAAGGTAAGCTTGTTGTTGGTTGCCTGGATTAGACGAATTTTGTCACTTCATTCCTTTCGTCATTTCCTTCTCGGCCTTTTCTTCCTTCTTTCTTTCACTCCTCTTTCTTATTAATGCTGGCAAGTCCAATACCATTTGCATAATATGATCTGTGGCACAGCTGATAATTCCCTCACTGAGGAGTAACAATAAATGGAGGATTGACACTCCATGTCGACCCTGGGAAATACACGAAGGATTTATGTGAGCTTTGAAATTAGGCATTGTGTGATCTCTATTTAGATATGTAAAACAGCTCGTAAGATAAAAAGAAAACGTCGTTGTTTTTGTAGTTTATCAGTCTTTTCAGGATTAATTTTTGTTCTAATCCGTGCGACTTTCTTTGATTTAAAGTGAATAAAGATGTATACGTGATATTCAGTTTTCCATGTTATGACTGGACTCGAAGAGAGAGAGAGAGAGAGAGAGAGAGAGAGAGAGAGAGAGAGAGAGAGAGAGAGAGACTCTCTCTCTTTCTCTCTCTCTCTCTCTCTCTCTCTCTCTCTCTCTCTCTCTGCACGGACTAATCATAGCCATCTGCTTCTCCCACCTCAGGTAACGACCTTGTAATATCTTCCTTTTTGGGACTGCAACAGACGTCGAGATTCCCAGGTAGTTCCAATACAACTATCAACTGCTCAGGGAAGTCAGAATGATAGTCGAATTTGTTTCATGAAACGAACAAGAAGATAACTTTCATTCTATTTATTTTGTTTTACATATTTATATATTTAATTATTTCTGTCTCTTTAGTATTTCAAGATGCTTCAGTTGTATGCAAAACATGTCTCTGAAAATTACTACTTTCATAAAGTCTTAGGAGAGCCGTTTTAATAACATGAGACATAAATGGTAACATTTTTTCACAGAGCAGTTATGGTATGCATAAGTTCCATTGAAATTATGGAAGAAAAGAGCAAATGAAAGAAGAAGCGATCTGCCATCTAGTGGAGGTCCAGGAGCCAACAAAATTCAAAATGGAATTATTCTACTTTCTTTGTAACCCAACTCTAATCAATTACAAGGCTTTCGCTCCCTTACCCAGTCCAACCGACAAATAAGATATCGATGAATAGACAAAAGGGTGATGTTTAGATTAAAAGATTATATGTTACAAAAGAAAAGGGGAGATGAGAAATCAGAATTGTATCTTCACCATATTATGAAAGGTATTGAGAGGGGAAAGGTTTTGGATATGACTTCTGAAGAAGGTTTGTTTGAAGGAACTGAGTTACATTAATGACACAAACATCTTTCCAAATCAATTGTCTACTCGTCTTCGTGTGTTTGTTCAAATGATATATATCTGGATGTGAGTCATGATCAGAAAAGATTAGACAATTAAAATCATTACAAGGATTAAACTAATAATCATACTAAATTTCTTCTCTATAAAAGGAAGACATTTGTGTTTCACATATTGTAGTTATCCTTACATACAATTATTGTATTGTATTGACTAAATGAAAGATTTCATGTTGACCCTGGGGAATACACGAAGGATTTATGTTAGCTTTGAAGTTAGGTCTCGTCTTTTATTGTTTATTTACATATGTAAAAAGCTCGTAAGATAAAAAGAAAACTGTTATTGTTTGTTTGTAGTTTATAATATTTTTTCAGTATTAACCTATTTTTTTATTATTATTATTTGTTTGACTTGATATAAATAACATCAAATTGGAGTGAACAGGTAATATTCAATCTTTTCCATATTATGACTTGACTCGAAGATTTGAGAGAGAGAGAGAGAGAGAGAGAGAGAGAGAGAGAGAGAGAGAGAGAGAGAGAGAGAGAGAGAGAGAGAGAGAAGGGGGGGGGGTGCAAAGCAAAAATTGAACTTGATGAAATGCGGAAAGGGAAAATGAATAGGTTGAATAAAAACTGCCAGAGAGAGAAGGAGGAAGGAAGAGAATAGACAATTGTTGAATCTAACCATATTCTAAAAGATATTGTTTAGGGAAAAGAATTTCAAAAGGGTGTTGTATTAAAGCTTCGAGTTTTATATATATATATATATATATATAATATATATATATATATATATATATATATATATATATATATATGCGTGTGTGTGTGTGTGTGCGTGTGTGTGTGTGTGTGCGTGTGTGTGTGTGTGTGTGTGTGTTATATATGTATATATTTGGAATTGGGAACACAGACGAAAGAAGAGATCTCCTAATTGTAACATTTGATGGAGGATAATGAAAAAGCTCCAAATGAGAGTGAGTCACCTGTTTTTACTTCAGTCGAAAAATCCTTCTACAAATTTCGTTTCTCTTTATTATGAATCATACGGAATTATGACTCCCTTGTTCCTCACTCCCTCGGCCGAAAACAGGAATCGCAACTGTTAGAGAATGGTCATCATCAATCCACAACAAAGACAGGATTAAAAGTGTCCATTATAAGTAGCCTATAGTGAACAGAAATGGTGAAAAACAGCAAATATACGTCGTAATGTGATGTATGTGTAGGCTACAACTCACCAGCCCCCCCCCCTCTCTCTCTCTCTCTCTCTCTCTCTCTCTCTCTCTCTCTCTCTCTCTCTCTCTCTCTCTCTCCATGCACGGACTAATCCTACCCCTCTGCTTCACCCATCTCAGGTGACGCCCTTTTAATATCTTCCCAGGTCGTTCCAATACAACCATCAACTGCTCAGGGATGTCAGGAGGACATAGGGAATTTTTTCATGAAACGAACAGGAAGAGAACTTTCATTCTATTTATTTTGTTTTACATATTTAGATATTTAATCATTTCTGTCTCTTTAGTATTTCAAGATGCTTCAGTCGTATGCACAATATGTCTATGAAAATTACTACTTGCATGAAATCTTAGAAGAGCTGTTTTAATAACATGAGACATAAATGGTGACATTTTGTCACGGAACAGTTATGGCCTGGAAATTTTGGAAGAAAATTTATCTATTGTATAAAGTAGACAAAGAAAAGAATAAATGAAAGAAAAAGAAACAATCTACCATATAGTGGAGATCAAGGAGCCACCGGAACTCAAAGTGGAATTATTCTGGTTTCTTTGTAAACGAACCGTAATTACAAGGCTTTTGCTCTCTTACCCAGTCCAACAGATAAATGAGATATCGTTGAATTGACAAAAGGGTGATGTTTAGATTAAAAGATTATACGTTGCAAATGAGACTTCTGACGAAGGTTTGTATAGAGGAAGTGAGTTGCATTAATGACACACATTGGTGATTACAAATGATAATACCATTACCAATTCCCTAATATGCAAAAGGGTCTGCCCCTCTCTTTTATTCTTCTCCTGTACTTCTCTTTTTCCCTATTTCCTTAATCTTTCCCATCCCGAGTACCTGCCTTTGAGCTATAAACTGGATTGTATCCAGGGGTACTCTTCCTTTCCCCATATTCCCCACTTCTCTATCCTTATTATTATTATTATTATTATTATTAATGACACAAACACCTTTCCTATTCAATTGTTTACTCGTTTTCGTGTGTTTGTTCAAGGAATGTATAGGCGGATGTGCGTCATGATCAGATAAGAATAGACGATTAAAATCATTACAAGGATTAAACTAATAATCATATTATATTTCTTCTCTTTAATGTGAAGACAGTTGTCTATCACTTATTACAGTAATCCTTAGATCCATTATTGTATTGTGTTTACAAAATAAAAGATATCGTGTCGACCCCGGGAAATACTCGAAGGATTCATATTAGCTTTGAAATTAGGTCTTGTCTCCCGATGTTTATTTACATATTTAAAACAACTCGTAAGATGAAAAGAAAACTGTCATTGTTTATTTGTAGTTTATCATCGTTTTTTTTTATTATTTGTGTGAATTGGTACAATTTACATTAAATGGGAATGAATAGGTGATATTAAGTGTTTTCCATATTATAACTTGACTTGAGAGAGAGAGAGAGAGAGAGAGAGAGAGAGAGAGAGAGAGAGAGAGAGAGAGAGAGAGAGAGAGATATAATGAATAAATATTTAATGAACATAAGGAAACAGGTCATGAATATTAGACATAAGATGAAATTATGAAATTTATACCAGAAAATATCAATTTTAGCATCATAGTGAGTATAGGAATGTGATATCTGGTGTTCCACTGGGTAGTGTTCTTAAGCCATTACTTTTCATACTATATACACATGACATGTGGTTTGGCCTAGAAAACAAGCTTGTTTCATATGCAGATGATGCTACTCTCTTTGCATCAATTCCATCCCCTGAATGTAGATCTCTAAGATCTGGGGTTGGTGAATCCCTTAATAGAGATTTAGCTAAAATTAATGCATGGTGCAAATTATGGGGTATGAAGTTAAATTCTAACAAAACTCAAATTATGATTGTAAGTAGGTCAAGGACAGTGGCTCATCAACATCCGGATCTCAGTATTGATAATGTTTCTTTAAATTTGTATGACTCTTTCAAAATTTTAGGTGTGATTCTCGACAGCAAATTTACTTTTGAGAAACATTTAAGGTCTGTTTCTTCTTCAATTGCACGAAAAATTGGCTTATTGAGAAAGTCTTTTAAGATTTTCGGTGATCAATCTATTCTGAAGAAGTGTTGCAATTCTTTCATTCTACCTTGTTTTGAGTATTGTTCTCCTGTCTGGTGTTCAGCTGCTGATTCTCATCTTACTTTGTTGGACAGAAACTTACGTTCTATTAAATTTCTTATTCCGGATCTAGATATTAATCTTTGGCACCGTCGTTCAATTAGTTCATTATGCATGTTGCATAAGATTTTTTATAACTCTGACCATCCTTTACATTCAGATCTCCCTGGACAATTCTATCCTGTTCGTATTACTAGGCAGGCAGTTAATTCTAAAGGCGGGTACACACATGCGAACCGAACCTTGTATTGTAAACAATTCTTGTAACAAAAACGCAAGTGTGGACGGTTCCTGGAACCCGAACCCCGAACCCGCGAGGTTCGAGGCTCGGTTCGCCCTCCGTCCCGGCAATTGTCGGTTTTTGGGCCCCGAATCAAAGGGAGGTCTCTTTGCACGTTACGCAACGTGTGGACGGGACCTGTATTGCACGCGTATCAACAGAGGTGGCTGAACTTGACACCGACTATGAATAAGGCCGTCCATAGAAGAGTCCATTGTTTTGGTCAGTCAGTACGTATATGTGTACCATGGCTGATTGGAGTGAGGAAGAGGTACTTCAGTTTATTAGTTATTACGAAGAAAAGACTACTGTGGTATGCAAAACACCCGAACCATTTTAACA
>NC_090749.1:29555685-29568185 GCF_036898095.1 Palaemon carinicauda | reverse complement strand
TACGACGTAGTTATTGGTATATTGGGTATTTAACTGCGGTTGCCAATTTCTGTTTTTTTTCAATATTTGTAAAAATTTACTACGTAGTAAGGAATTGCCGTATATTATTGATTTTTTTTTTCATGTTTATGTGTTAGAAAGTGTGCCTTGATGGTTGGGCTAACACGTGCATGTCTTTTTTTTTATCTGAGATGCCGTATATTAGAATGTTGGGCATTTTTCCGCGAGTGCCCCTTTTTATTTGTTTTGCATTTTTTTGCTTAGTCATGTTACCGTAAGGAATTGGCAAGTAGTGTCGCAAAACTTATATTTTCATAGTGTTGGAAAGTGTTTCTAGATGATCTGGCTACCCATGCCTATTTTTTTTTTAGCCAGATATGGCGTATATATAAGTATGTGTTCGATTTTCCTGTGATTGCCATTTTTTCGTTTTTTCCCATTTCTTTCAAAATTACTATGTACTAAGGAAGTATCACAGTGTAATGATTCATATATATGTTTATTTGTCGGAAAATGTGCCTTGATGGTTTGCCTAGCACGTGGCTGAAATTTTTTTTTCTGAAATGCCGTATATTAGAATGGCCATTTTTCCACGAGTGCCCCTTTTTATTTGTTTTGCATTTTTTTGCTTAGTCATGTTACCGTAAGGAATTGGCAAGTAGTGTCGCCAAACTTATAATTTTATAGTGTTGGAAAGTGTTTTTAGATGATCTGGCTACCCATGCCTATCTTTTTTTTTTAGCCAGATATGGCGTATATATAGGTATGTGTTCGATTTTCCTGTGATTGCCATTTTTTCGTTTTTTCCCATTTCTTTCAAAATTACTACGTACTAAGGAACTATCACAGAGTAATGATTCATTTAGATGTTTATTTGTCGGAAAATGTGCCTTGATGGTTTGCCTAGCACGTGGCTGAATTTTTTTTTTCTGAAATGCCGTATATTAGAATGTTAGCCATTTTTCCGCGAGTGCCCCTTTTTATTTGTTTTGCATTTTTTTGCTTAGTCATGTTACCGTAAGGAATTGGCAAGTAGTGTCGCAAAACTTATATTTTTATAGTGTTGGAAAGTGTTTCTAGATGATCTGGCTACCCATGCCTATCTTTTTTTTAGCCAGATATGGCGTATATATATGTATGTGTTCGATTTTCCGGTGATTGCCATTTTTTCGTTTTTTCCCAATTCTTTCAAAATTACTACATACTAAGGAACTATCACAGAGTAATGATTCCTCTAGATGTTTATTTGTTGGAAAATTTTGTTTACTTCATTTTTGATTGAATATCATCAAATTTTTTTAGCTAAAATATTATATTGTTTTACATTTTTTTTTTTCGATTTTATTTCGCTTCAAAAAAAATTTTTTGGGTCAGAATTTTAATTTTATAGTCGTAAAATAATCGACAATTATCCAGCAACCCACCATACAATTTTTATGCATATCCAATAATAATTAGATTAGTAAATAACACCTTGAAATTGACATACCCTTCCTACATTTCAAGTGGCAGATTAGGGAGTCTGAGTCAGTGTGGTTGGCGGCCATTTTGTGGACATATCCGAAGCGTAAGTTGCCCTATCTATATATATTTTTGTTCCCTATAGAATTTGTGATATTTTGGTATATTTTTACCTGCATAAATATCATATTATATATTAAATATATGTATTTTTTTACGAAATTTCTAAGTACTCAAAAAATTACCTTTAGATATGGCCCCTGATATAAATGTAATTTACAAAATAATGAAGATTTTTTTAACATATTTCTATTTTAGGATAACATATGTTTATTCCCTAAAAAAATTAGCCACTTCCTATTTCATTTGGGTACCCAAAAAAATTCATGAAATTTGGACAAATTTTTTTGGCCAAAAAAAGTTACCCTTTTTTTCTCATTTCAGATCTTCACCTCCATGGGTCTGACTTCATCCAAAATACATCAAGATGTGTCCTAAACATTCAAGAATCAATTCCTAAAAGGATTTGTGTATATATGTATAAACTTTTTTTTTATGAATTTTTATGTCAGGTCTTTTTTTTCTACTTAATTTTTTTAAATATTTATAATAAATAGTTTTTCTGCAGATGAGTAGTATTTATCTTTACAGTTGTTTTAAGCATTCATTGAAGTTTTTATTGGCAAAAGAAAAAAGGAGGTTACTGCAAAAAATGATTTTTCAAGAATTTTTTTTGGCGTCGGGGTCGTTCGCGTCCGAGTATACCCTTAAAGGGGTGTCTGAGGAGCGTACCTATCCAGGGTTAATGCGGTTACGGTTCGTCCTCAACATTTTGACACCTTGTAACCGTATATGCGTAACACAGTTACGCATACAAGGTTCGGTTCGCGTGTGTGTACCCACCTTTAGACTGTTCGCAAAAGACCACACTTTTTCTTGTTGGAAGTTTCAGTTGCAATACAATTCTTCTCGTCTTGATTTCCTTCTGCATAAATCGTTTCTATCTGTTGTGGGAATTCTGAAGCTTTCTTGCTGGTACTGTGATGACCCTAAGTAAGGATTCCACGTTCTTGGGAAACAGAGCTTTGGTCAAATGTCCTGAAGGGTCAGCGTTCATTTGGAAGCACTTGTTAACATTTGCACGAGACAACTGCTTACAATAAATCAAGACACAAACGCACTCACAGACACAGACACACACACACACACACACACATATATATATACATATATATATATATATATTACGTATGAAGAAATATATATTATATATATTATATTTGTATGCCATGTAGTAGGTTGGCCATGGTACCAGCCACCCATTGATATACTACCACTTGAGAGTCATGGAGTCCTTTGACTGGCCAGTCAGTACTTCATTGGATCCTTCTCGATGATAACGGTTCATTTTGTTTCCTTTGCCTGCGCGCGCGCACACACACACACACCGAATAGTCTAGCCTATTATTTACATTTTCTCCTCTACCCTCTTACACCTGACAACACTGAGATTACCACACAATTCTTCTACACCCAAGGGGTTAACTACATCACCGTAATTTTCCAGTGGCGACTTTCCTCTTGGTAAGGGTAGAAGAGACTCTTTAGATATGGTAAGCAGCTCTTCTAGGACACTCCAAAATCAAACCATTGTTCTCTAGTCTTAAGTAGTGCCATAGCCTCTGTACCATTTTAATGTTGTTACTCTTCTTAAAATATTCTAATTTTACTTGTTTCCTTTCCTCACTTGGCTATTTTCCTAGTTAGAGCCCCTGGGCTTATAGCATCCTGCTTTTCCAACTAGGGTTGTAGCTTAGCAAGCAATGATAATAATAAGAATAGACTATGAAGGGGACCACACAAGGTACTAAGGAGAGAGAGAGAGAGAGAGAGAGAGAGAGAGAGAGAGAGAGAGAGAGAGAGAGAGAGAGAGAGAGAGAGAGAGAGTATTTGTAAATATATCCATTCAAAAGACTGTTTCAAAAGTCTTTTCCGTTTCCTATTCAACCAAGTTCTGTATCCATCACTTTGACAAACAAAACAAAGAAATTTTGGTAATTATGTTGAATAATGTGGAAATAAAATAGTTTTTCTCTTAATATGTTTATCACATTTTCTTGGGACATTTCCCTCCTTTTGTTGTTGTTGAATGAATAAGTGGTACCTAAGTGAGGTCATGAATACTGTCATTGCTCTCATTTGTCTCCTCCTCTTTCAGCTTCCTTTTCTTTCTACTTCTTTCCTTTTATCTCCTTCCTTCTTTCTTCTGGAGAACTGGCACCCTGAGGAGAGAAACAAATGAAATAATACAGATCTAATGACGCAATATTTCATAGAGAGAGAGAGAGAGAGAGAGAGAGAGAGAGAGGAGAGAGAGAGAGGAGAGAGAGAGAGAGAGAGAGAGAGAGAGAGAGAGGGGTTTATCATTAAGATGAAAATTAATAAAATTACTGACTATAGCCTGCTCCTTTTCAAGAGGCGAGGAGCATACATGTAAAGACTAATACTATTTGGCTTCATGTAATAAACACAAAGTTCAGTTACACCATCGTCCAGCCCGAGCTCATTAAGGGTGCCTTTATCCAATCATCGAACAGATATGATCCTTATAGTCTCTACCTTCCCTTTATCTTTTATTTTTCTTTCATTATGGTATAGGTGCATGAACAACAACAACAAAAACAACACCAATCACAAGAATAAACCGCAATGCAGACTTAAACACAAATTCTTTATCTATAATGTTTCTTATGTTTCTGCAAATCAAAGTTTGTAAAAGATGACTTGGAACAGTTTTTGGGCAAATTTCCCTTGACAGATCTTTGCTTAATAGTGATTTTAGAACCGTTCAGTGATATGCATCTCAAAACACTTAGCTATGAAAAAGGAACATCGTTGAGAGAGAGAGAGAGAGAGAGAGAGAGAGAGAGAGAGAGAGAGAGAGAGAGAGAGAGAGAGAGAGTTTGATTTCATCAAACCCTCTCTCTCCTTCTCCTATGAGACAAACCAGAAGATCCTTACTTATTTTGATAAAAAAAAAAATATCAGTCTGTCTTCAGTTGGTTGACTGGTCCTTTTCTATCCTACTTAATACAAACTTCCGCCAAACGGAATATGGCCAATATCACTTGGTTGATTTGAGGTGACCTCGACCCTTGTCGATTCAGGCATCTCACTACCACCTCGCTGTCTAGAACCAGTCTTATGTGGGTCGAGTGGCGAGGAGAAACTTTCTTCAGTGTCAGAAGTACTGCCATGGCTTCTAGAAATTTGATGTGAAATGACTTGAAAAGATTTGACCAAGCTCCTTGGACTCTCATCTGATGAAAGTGGCCTCCCCAGCCTTCCTTTGAAGCATCTGTGTGGATAGTTACTGACGGGGGAGGAGGTTGAAGAAGTATTGATTTCTTCAATTGCTTAGCATTGGACCACGGCTTGAGAAGCGTTCGCAGTCGAGTCACTAGTGGTCTTATTAGATCTCTTCACGCGTCTGATGCGTATTTTCTCCAGACTCCTGTTGCATCCTTAACCTGTGCTCTTAGCACTGGATCTGTTATCGAAGCAAACTGTAGAGAGCCCAGCACTCTCTCCTGTTCGCGTCTTGATATCCGTTTGGATTTCAATAGTCTCTTGACAGGTCCTGCTATTTCTTTACTCTTCTTACTAGGAATGGAAAGCTGACGTGACTCCAAATCCCAGTGGATTCCCAACCACTGAAATTTTTTAGGTGGAAAAAGACGAGACTTTTTGATGTTGATCTTGAATCCCAGATGTTCCAGGAACTGGATCACTATCTTAGAAGCTTGCATACATTCTGTCCTGGATGCTGCCCACACCAGCCAGTTGTCCAAGTAGGCTACTACTTGGACCCCCTTTAGGCGTAGTTGATGGACGGCTGCGTTCGCGAGCTTCGTGAAAATCCTTGGGGCTATGTTTAGCCCAAAAGGCATGGCTCTGAAGGCGTAAAGTTTTCTATGTAACTTGAAGCCTAGGTAGGAGGAGAGGTGACAGTTAATTGGAACGTGCCAATAAGCAACAGACAAGTCTATAGAGACAGTATATGCCCTTCTGGGCAGTACGGTCCTTATGTGCTGAAACGTGAGCATTCTGAATTTGTAGTTCACTATGAGCTTGTTGAGTGGCGACAAGTCTAGAATAACTCTGAGTTTTTCTGAGTCCTTCTTTGAAATACAAAACAGCCTTCCTTGGAATTTTATGGACTTAACTTTCCGGATTGCTCTTTTGTCGAAGAGTTCTCGGACGGATTCTTCCAGAATGGCGGATGGGTGTTAGAAGAATTAAGGAAATTGAGGTGGAGGACTGCTCCAGCTCCAACCTAGTCCATTTTTAATTAGGCTGTGGGCCCAGGGATCGAAGGTCCAGCGATCCCTAAATAGCTGTAGTCTCCCTCCTACTGGAAGTATCTTAATTCTGCTGTTGTGGACCTGAGGCCTTGCCTCCTTGACCGCGTCCTCCGCTGTATCCCTTTCCTCTTGAAGGGCATCTAGAAGAACCGCTGGCTGTTCCTCTAGCTCTCGAACGAAAGGAAGAAATCTGCCTTTCGAAGGCTGGGTTAAAAACTGGTGACTGTGTCGCCACTTGTTGAGGTACCAGCTGTTACGTGGTTGGAGGTTGTGCCACTATCTGAGGCACCGCAGTCACAGGAAGTTGTTGCTGTTGCTGTCGGTAGGGTTTAGCCAGCCGAGAGGATGGCCTAGGCCTTTTTGTCTTCCTCTTTGGATGGGGACCCTCATCCGGAGAAGACTTTCTCTTGAGATCTAAGCCCCACTTTTTGAGAAGGTTCCTATTCTCTTTGACAGCCTTGTCTGCTACCTCTTTAACCACTTCATTGGGAAAGAGGTCTTTACCCCAAATATGAGAGGAGATCAGTTTCCTCGGTTGGTGCCTCATCGCAGCCGAGGCGAACACGAACTCTCTACAGGCTCTCCTAGCTTTAATAAAGCTATAGAGATCCTTCATAACTGTGGCCAGATGGGTTTTGGCCACAACCATGAACATGTCCTGGATCTAAGGGTCACTTGCCCTCGTTTCCCTGCCTCCACCGCCTTTAAGGCGGCCTTATATCCCTTTTCCAAGAAGGGAAAGGCTCCTCTCTTTTATCGAGCTCGCTAGTAACTTCTGAGCTTTACTATGGTAAAAAACTATGACCTCCTTTGGCTCCGTTTCTTCCTTTGAGGCTGGCTCCTTCCTAAGACGGACATAGCAGTCCGGATAAGAATCTTTGTTGGGCCAAGATTCCACTTCTTCCAGGGGAATTGCTCCCAGCTTTTCTGAGATCACGATCTTCCCGGTTGTCATTGGCATGTGTTCGGCATACCTCCAAGGATTGGTATCCGAGCACAAAGGAAGATCCTACACGCTGAGCTGCTTCTGGGGCCCACGTGATGCTGCAAGTCTACGTATCTCCAGTTTTATTGCAGCCTCCTTCTCATCATTCTTCCTTTGAATTTGTTGGCTCATCTCAACAATGGAAGAAAGAGTCCTTCCCAGTTCATCTACTTGAGGAGCCTGGAACTGCTCCTCCTCCTGACCATCTCCTTGAAGGTCCTTCTCAGTAGAATCCGACACCTCCGACATCCTATCGTCCAATAGGATGTTTTGAAGGGCGGCTGAGACTTCAGAATCTACCGGATTATGGGCAGTTGGTATCTCCACCTGAGGCTGGGGGGATGATTGCATCAGCCGATGCTTTAGGGAAAAGGTAGGCCCTCATCGTCTCATTTGGAAGGTAGGGACCTGAGGTGTTTTTCTGAAAACCCCTCACCCAGGATCGTAACGTTTCCCTGGCAGCATCCCTTGACTTCGCTGACTTAGGGTCGTCAAAAGCCTCGGTAATGAGGTTAGAACAAACTGTACAAACCTGAGGGTCCCAATAGCGGAGAACACCTCTGGAGGCTGCGCATGCTGCGTGCCTCCTGAAATATTGATGTCCACAGAAGTTCTTGCTGCGGACATTACAGAACACACTCCCGCACTTCGGATGGTCCTTTTGTAAAGAGAAGATAAATCCATGAGTATCAAGTGAAGGCTTTCACTTTTATTGGGACATTTAGCTTATATAGAAAAGCTATAAAAGAAAGAAGGAAAGACATATACTTGTATTTCCTGTCCAGTCAATTGCTGAAACCTCCCAAGATATTAAAACTAAGGTTAATTCTATTCTAGAATACCTTATGTAATTCCCTAAACGGAAATTTAAGGTGTAGTTCACACCTTAAGATAAAGCTTTAATATACGGAATAGAAAGAATAGAGAAAGAACTTACTTTCTATATATTGTACGGTCTCAACAAAAAGCTGTACAAGATAACATCAAGTATGATGAAGAACTTTAGTGTTATCAAAAGTTCTGTACAGCAGTTTCTGCTAATGCAGTGTGTACTACAATACAAATACAGCAACTACTGTACATCTCATGCTGTTGTGCCGGCCAGTACGCACCGGTACGTGTCGGCGTGCACCTGCACGTGCCGGCCGGCATCTACCCCCTTTATAGTTCAAAGATATACTATCCTTAACTAATAGGCGGCAGCCCACTGATTCGTGACTGTGTGCCGGCCGGCAATCATTGCCAGCCGACGGCTGAAAACACTAGTACCCGGCTGCCGGCCGCTAATCGTAGTGGCCAGCAGATTTGGGCTGTGTTTTCACTGTCGGCAGGCAAAGGTAATAAAACCCATGCCCGCCGACAGTAGCCAAGAACCAGAGAACCTCCACCTGCCCGGCTGTCGGCTGTTAAGCCGGCAGCCGGGTTAGGGGTGCAACACAATAGTCAGAGAAACAGTATGGATGTAAGGTTATAAGGTGGCATTGCCATACGGCCTTCCATCCAGAAAGAGTGAACTTATAGTAGGGGAGAACGTAGCATTCAGGCTTCCAAAGAATCCATAGCCTGCCGGGCTCTACCGGCAGACATGGAAGGGAGACCAAGGAAGGTCTGGGGTTCCCTCTGCAAAGAATAAAGGGTCTCTGCCGGCCAACACGTAGTGCCAGCCGGCAGAGAGCTGAGCCTGTCTTCCACCCTAACCTATACTAGGTACGGAAGTAGGATTACGGCCGAAAGAAAATAAAAGAAAGAGAGGTGGGGGAGGGATAAGGGTCTTATGGATTTCGTTCTAGCAGGAGACACATTCAGCTGTTAAGGAAGCTCATCCTAACCAAGAGTTGTCTATTAGGGAGGAAAACTGGCAATACTTGCTATCCTCCTCTCAACCAGAACAAAGTTAGGTGAAGTTATTTCGCCGGGCAACAGAGAAAACTCATTCTCCAGCCCGAGGAAAACAACACAGGACAGTCTGCTAGGCCACTAGAGGAAGGAATCATCTCTTACAGAATCCTTCCAACATGGACTAGGGAAGCAAAGCTTCCTGTGTCTGCCCCTAACCTAGCAAAGGAGACTCATTCTCTATGCTAGGAAGAAGCAGACCACAGACTTGAAACTCTGATGCTCTGTCCTAACCCAAAAAACCAGTCACTCTGGTTATCAGGTCAGGACAGACATATCCTAGAATAGCTATACCTGAATTCTTATACAGATAGAACCACTAGGATTAAGCCGAAGGATTACAGAGGAGAGAGGGATTGAAAGTAGCCTCCAGAGGAGAAAAGAACAATCCGGGATGTACGAAAGTGTACTACTGTACCTAGAACACTAGACTATGTAAGATGAAAATTGATTACCTAAATCACTGAAACTCTCTCGTATAGCATCTTGGAAAAAACATTCAACAATATCTTACATGTATAAAATATTTGCCTATAGCTTCAATAATATAACACTCGGAAAAACTTATATCATGCATGAACGTACTAGTGCCAGACGTCTAGGCCACGAAGCCTTGCGAAGGGCAAGATCCGTACCTCGACCCGTGTCGAAATCACCGAACTAAAAACGTCGCTCCAGCTAACTAAATGACCCAAAAGAGCGAGCAATAGCATCCAGGATGCCTCCGGTAGGCAACAGCTCTTGTTTACGTTAAAATCACTTTTGATTTAATTCAAAACGACAAGAGCTTACATTTATACATAGTAAAGATAATACTCAACTTCCTAGAGGCAGAAGAGGCCGGAGAAGTCATCAAAATGTTGAATTAAATCCAAAATAACGAGAGAACACAAGGGAAAACACCGAGTAGTAGAGCTACACGAAAAGGAATAAAGAGGGCGCTACCGCCTTCATCAGATACATACTGGAAACGGAATAGGAGAGATGCCTTATGAGCGGCTCTCTTTTCATTATCGTTTTAGATTCACTATACCCCCTCGAAGCGTTAATACTGTTCGGGGTGAAGATAGCTATGTGACGTGTCAAGAATACGTCCTCTGATATTATGCGATATCCCTGTGAGATTATCTAGGGATATTCGCTCCAGGAGTTAGAATTCTGGATACCTTAAGGTAAAATTCTCTGGGAATATCACTCTAGTCAAATATACCCTAGAAAGCTACCTAATAGGAACTACCATCAGGACGACATGGCTACCTCACCCAAAAATAGATTTTTCGCTTCGCTCAAAATCCATTTTTACGTTTGTTTGAATAGAAAAATCTCCAAATCACAGAAGAATTGGCCAATTGAAGTTAATGGAACATGAAAACTAAAATAATCATAAAATGGGTGAAACAATGAAAGAGAAACGCCATTAAAGAAAAGAAAGTATAAACAACAAATAACTATTAGCAACAGCCGGAAATATAAACATTCAATGTCAACACTGTTTTTAAAGATAACAGAAAGTAAAATTGATGTGATTAAACCAGAGAAATTTTATCTTTATGTTAAAGGAATAAGGAAATTATCACAGCAGAAGTCAACAACATAAAGGTATGTGTGATTGCAAATAATAATACCAATTCCCTAATATCGCAAGATGGTCTGCCCCTCTCTTTTATTCTTCTCCTGTACTTCTCTTTCTCCCTATTTCCTTAATCTTTCCCATCCCGTGTACCTGCCTTTGAGCTGTAAACTGGATTGTATCCAGGGGTACTCTTCCTTTCCCCATATTCCTCACTTCCCTATTATTATTATTATTATTATTATTATTATTATTATTATTATTATTATTATTATTATTATTATTATTATTATTATTATTAAAGGTATGTGGTCAGATATTTTATTTAATACCAATAGAACAGACATATAGACTGGATTTTTGGGTGGGGAGGAGGGATGATCTCTTGGGAAAAAGGTTATACCATAATATACATCGTGTTTCCTGAGAGGTTTCCTAAGAGGTTTCCTCTCTCTCTCTCTCTCTCTCTCTCTCTCTCTCTCTCTTTCTTCGTTCATAAACCCTTGTTTCCAATAACATAATCCAAAACCTTGACCGGTTGATATCGTTATAGCTCAAAACAACCATTGGTTTACAACTCTGAAACAATACATACTTATTTGGTTCTTGTTTTTGCTTTTATCTTAAGTGATAAGGGCGTTGAGGAGGGGGGGCATTTCAAGGAATAATTTGGTAATGGAATGATTACTCATGTTTTAATTGTACTCATATCAACCAACAATCATACATATGCTTGCGTCATAGGACCAACTGTTTTGAAATGTATTTATTCATGTGTGTATGTATAACTATGGAGGAAATGACTTTATACATGATTGTTCCAGCAAATACCATATATGTCTGCATGTTTATGTATGACCATGTCTACAAATCAATGTGTTTTACGATGTTTGATGTTACGCTTTATTTGTGTTCAATTGGTCCTTGAATATGAAAGCATTTTGGGATTTAATTCTTCAGAGGTTTGAAGGATTTTCAGAATAAATACGTCAGTCTCATTTCATTTTAACTAGAATTCGAATTGCCATACTGTTTTGGGGGGATGTTGGCACAGGCAAACTGGCAGTAAATTTATGTCCTTTTATAATAATAATCTATGACACTATTAAATGATACAAAACTATATGACGACTCATTCAATGTTCTACAGCCATTGAATAAGGATGTGTTAGTGACATGGCTATCTGTTGGTTTTCCTATGGAAAATAAACTCTTATATATAAATTTCGAAGACTTCTCATAAGTTATCTTTTATATAATGCTATGGTGGAAAAATAACAATGACATGTCTAAGAAAAACCAGAGGAAATAAGCCTGACTTTCCTTCGAGGGACATCTGGACTCCAAGAAGCAACAGGTCGAATTGTTTGAAGGTCAATCCAGTTGGGGAGGAGAAATTCAATTGCAAACCTCTTTGCCAAGAATTTCCCAGTAGACAAAAATAGACTTTTATTTAGGTTTACGCTTCAAATAAATTCTGTTGCTGAGACTGGTTCTCTTTTTAAAAAGATAGATATAGCAATAATAACGAGACACTTTCGTTGCCAAAAAGTTACTATTCCTGAAGATATGAATATTAACTCAGAAAGGAGGAAACTATATGTTTGCGTATGTATGGGTTTTAGAGAGAGAGAGAGAGAGAGAGAGAGAGAGAGAGAGAGAGAGAGAGAGAGAGAGAGAGAGAGAGAGAGAGAGAGAGAGAACCTACAAATAAATAAAAACGTTCGTTGAAATGTGGGTATCTTCTCACCACCTACATAATAAACTTTCAGAGAGAGAGAGAGAGAGAGAGAGAGAGAGAGAGATCGGGGATCATAATTACTATGTATTATATGGTACTTGATTACCGAGTGTCTTTTTCCATTACTTCGTTGAGGGGATGGGGTTGCGAGGCTCATACTCATGACTGTAAGAAGGATTTGGATATTTTGTACGAAATGTTTCCTGGGCGTTAATCAAAGATGACCCCACATCAAGGCAACAATGGAAGTATATTATAAAATAAATTAAAAGTCAAAGAAAAGGAATTAAACAAATGCTCCAACATATTTTCGAATTAGTCCCACTTTTTTCCCATTATACAAACTGTTTTATCCCATCTAAATATATAGAATTTTAGTTGCCTTATTTCCCATGATTTAATAAATGAGGGAGTATATTTTCTATAATTTTAAGCAATAAAATCATATTGTAGAAGACTGACTACAGAGTATTACTCCAAGGT
>NC_090749.1:29533185-29550685 GCF_036898095.1 Palaemon carinicauda | reverse complement strand
TAATTACAAGCTAAAATTAATGAGTTGTATAAATTAACGAGTTACTTAAACACAAATCAGCCAGTTTAAACATCCAACGTTGCATTACCGTTTGGAACAGAAAGCAACACAGTGACCCGTTTTACAAATCATTGGTAGGGCCTATTTTGCATTGCTAAAATGCACATACCAGAGCTCAAGAACACCTTTAGGGTAGAACATTCTTTCTAAAAATGGTTGGTTATAGATTTGCCTTTGTTCGTTAAAGAATACCACAAACATTACGTCCTAATACACATCTTTGCCTATCAAAGTAGAGACTTAATCATTCTCCAAAATGGCCATTGTACGAGATTTTTGGACGACTTGACTAGGTTACGAATAAATTCATAAAGTTTCAAATTTCATGGTTCCATAAATCAATGGTGTCAGATCTATTACATTTTTAGGGGAGCCAGGAACTGAAGACAAACACGAAACTTAGAGTACAAGAAATCAACTACTTTATTAGCCGCTAGGTGGCGTACACAAAGTCATCAGTTAATGTTTCAAACATGTATTCTGCAAGGCATCATACAACATCCCCCTTCCTTGGAAAGGAACATAAGTATTAAACTTGGTAAATACCATAAAATGCAAAACCTCTGGGAGAGTATCATATAAAGGACATAGTAACAAAATGCAAAATTCTCTGGGGAATTATGTGGATAATGCAAATTAACTGAATGTGGTTTACAGGGTTTTCGTTCAAAATATTATCAGTAGGTATTTGTGTACCTTAGTTAATACTTTCTAGATTCATTTGACAGAGGAAAATTATCATGATTTATGGGTATGACATATTAAGGTCAAAAGTTCATGCAGGCAGGGTTGTTTGTAACTTCCGTCGGAAGAGAATTTCCGTGGGTGACGGGAGCTGGGTACCGATGGGTGTAGTACGGTAGGCTAACATTGCCCAACCTGTGTCCTCTGCAGATTTATGGATAAGTGCCTTCACGCTACGGATGACACGCTCGATAAATCCATGGGATTTCGGATCTAACGGGGAGCTGCTTATATGCGTAACGTTGTACGATTTGAGCAAATCTTAGAAGGGTTGTCTGATAAACTGCGGGCCATTATCGCTGATGATCGTACTGGGTATACCGAATAACGAAAATGTGCTGCTAGTCAGCTGAGCGACTATTCAGCTTGTTGAGTCAACACTTAGTTGGTGAATGACGGGAAACTTGGAGTAGTAGTCGGCGATAATCACATAGTTCCGGTCATTTATGGTAAACAAGTCCATGCCAAGGGTGTGCCACGGTTGGTTCGGGAGGTTTGGAGTAATGGCTTCCATGGGCTCCTTGGGTTGTAAGGCTTGGAATGTCTGGCATTGTTGGCACTGATTGACAAGTTGTTCGATATCGCGGTTAATACCTGGCCAGAATAAACACATCCGCGCATGGGCCTGACATCGCGTGATGCCTTGGTGACCTTCATGAATAGTTTCGAGGTACTGTGTACGCAGACTTTCCGGGAACATGAGCTGTTCACCCTTGATCGTAAAACCATTTTCAATACTGAGTTAGTTACGATATGGCCAATATTTACGGATCTCGGCAGGCAAGTCTCTCTGTTTCTCGGGAAATCCACTGATGATATACTTCTGCAGTAGTACGAGTTCGTCGTCACTAGCTGTTGCGCCTCTGAGTTCCGCTAGCTTGTTATTGCTGAACTGTACATAGCACACTTCGATATTCAAGTCTATCGGCTTGTCGGCGCCGTGTTTTGGGAGTCGCGATAAGCTGTCGGGCAAAGCCATCTCCCTCCCGGGTTTGTACTTCATATCGTAATCGTAGCGCTGATGACGCAAGAACATCCCTTGCAGCCGTGCTAGGGCAGCAGTTAAGTTCTTCTTACTGATCAGTTCGAGTGGTTTGTGATCAGACTCGATGACAAATGGTTTGCCGTAAATGTATGTATGGAAACGTTCTGCACCGAAGACGCATGCCAATAGTTTTCGTTCAATATTGGCGTAGCGCATTTCGGTGTCTGTAAGACTTTTGGATGCAAAAGCAATAGGTCGGCCATCTTGAAGTTGTGCCGCACCAAGGGCTTCTTGACTCGTGTCTACTTGGATTACAGATGGCTTTGATGGGTCAAAGTAAGTGAGAGATCCTGCTTGGCAGATAAGCTGTTTTACGGACATGAAGGCTTTGTCGTGTTCAGGATGCCACTGGAAATCCATGTCCTTTTGAAGTAACTTGCTCAGCGGGGCGGTATGGTCACTTAGGTTGGGTACGAACGGTGCCAGATGGTTTGCCATTCCGAGGAACGATTGTAGTTCACTGATGGAAGTCGGCGCTTTGAGCTGAGCGATGGCTTGGACCTTGATTGGGTCAGGTCGGACTCCACTTTTGGAATAGATGTTGCCAAAGAATTGTACCTCTGACACGGATATCGCGCATTTCGCGGGGTTGAACACGAGTCCTCTCTCTCCAGCTCGATTGAAAAGTATGGATAGTCTCTCGGAATGCTCTGCTGGTGTGGATGCGTAGACAATAATATCGTCCGTAATCGACACAACGCCGGGTAGCCTTTGCAAGATCTCGTCCATCGCTCGCTGAAACAGATCCTGACTTACGTTGAGTCCAAAGGGGAGCCTATGGAAGCAGTACCCCTCGAATGGGCTGTTGAAAGTGGTCAGCAGCTGGCTGTCATGGTCGAGTGGGATGCACCAGTAGCCATGCTTTGCATCGAGCTTGCTGAAAACTGTTGCACCAGCAAAAACATGTGTTAGTTCTTCCACAGTCAGCGTGTGGTGTTGACCTCTCTTTAAAGCACTGTTGAGGTCTTTTGGATCCAAGCATATTCTGAGAGATCCATCAGGTTTTGTCATATATGTAATACTGGACACCCAATCGATGGGTTCTGCTACGGGACGGATTACTTCAAGACCCACCATACGTTCGAGTTCGCTTATGATCTGCTCGCATAGTTGAATGGGCGCTCGTCTCGGCGGGTGTCTTACTGGGTTTGCATCATCCTTCAGAGTTAGTTTCTGCTCAGAACTGAATTTACCGATACCGTCGAACCAGTCAGGGAAGTGTCTTTTCATGTCTTCCAATGAGGTATAACGCACACTACCGTCGGATTGAGTAACGGCACAGTTATGCGTGACTAGACAGAGTTTCGTGCACATGGGTAGACCAAAAATAACAGGACCATCGGTCTCGGCCACAGAGAATTCACAGTTCGCCCATTTATTTTCGGCAAATTTGCACGGCAATACGAGGGTACCATGCTGGTGGATGACGGTTCCGTTGTAAGCGGTGAGCGTCGTCTTGGACGAAATTGTAGATGTCGGGATGCCATCCGAGTTGACATAGCGAGGGAATATGTTATGTCCTGAGTGGAAGGATGTTACTCTGCACACCGGTGTCGACCTTCCTGCACAAGTTTGTCATGCGATCAGGGTAGGGCTTGATTTTTAGCGATGCCTAAGCTTCCGATCTGTTGGCATCATTGTTCACTGCGTTGAAAGACATGCATTCAAAGTCACTGCTCAGGTTGTACGTATTCACGGCGCTAACTTGACGGTCGAATCGCTGTTGCGGCTTTGGCTGTGATTGGTTCGCGTTTGCGCTTGACTGTGATCGGCTGTTCTGAGGTTTGGAGCGTACAATAGACATAGAACGGGCTCGTTCAATGTTTTGACAAGCCTTTGCCCAGTGACCCGTTTTTGAACACAGTTTACACATATCTTCTATGACGGGACTGTCCTTGAGGTCATGAGGTTTTCCTCCACAGAAAAAACAGGTTTTTGCTTTCGGACGGCTCTTGTGTCTTGATTTGTTGACGTGCCCCAATTGTTGTAGCTGGGCTTGCGTTGCCTCAAAAGTTCTCACAATATCTATTGCTTTGTCAAGCGTGAGTTGTTTCGGATCTTGGTCAAAGAGCTTTTTTCTTACTGCGACATGTGCTGTACCTTTGATAACCTGGTCAATGAGGTTATCTTCCAGGTTGTTTCCTTCAAAATTGCATCGTTGAGCCTGCACCTTGAGGCGGTTGATATAGCTGTCAATCGGCTCTTCTTGCCGCTGTATGAGTTCACGCAGCTGGAAACGTACGAGCCTGAAGTTTGACTTGTCTCGAAGTAGTTAACAAACGCTTCCCACACACCGGTCGAACTGGAACGTTGCTCATCCGTGAGGTGAGTCCAGTTGTCAAAAACCTCTACCGCTTGAGTCTCCATCCAGAGGAGTATGTAGTTTACTATCTCTGGCCCCTGTTTGCGAGTGTAGATGGGAGTGGAAAGGATCAGTTCGCAATATCTTCTGAAAGTTTTGAATGAATGTGGCAAGTTGGAACCTTGCCAATCAAAGCTGGGTGGCTTTATGCCCATTAAGTCATTTGTGAATACATCCACCAGCATGGTTGCCCCCTACCGCACCTGGGTCATCATCCCTCATCTTCAGGGACTAAGAATGTCACAGTTCACAGGTAAACACAAGTAGAGAAAGGTCACTGAATTCAAGTGTTCAAGTTTTTTAAGATGGCGGCATCCATAAAACTTGCGTGGTCCAGGATCTGGGGTGGTTGATGGTCTGCCACAGTGGCTAGGCGTGATGGCAGGGCGTCTAAGTCGTTGAGAAAGATGGCTGGGATCTTATTCACACATTGATAGTTCGTTTGGCGTGTAAATCACTCACTCACTGCCACCCTATTACATTTTTAGGGGAGCCAGGAACTGAAGACAAACATGAAACTTAGAGGACAGGAAATCAGCTACTTTATTAACCGCTAAGTGGCGTACATAAAGTCATCAGTTAAGGTTTCACACATGTATTCTGCAAGGCATCATACAACAAGATCAGGTTCAAAGGACCACTAAAAATTAGAAGTTAAATTAATGTGTGGGAAATGATTCCAGGAAAACCTTCCTGGCCCAATTTCCGAATTCCTGACTTGGAGAAGTAGAGCGCCAACACTATCACATTCAGCAAACCTGAGATGTGCAACAAACACTGTTTGCTAATCATACACATGTTTCTTAGCGATAAAGTTTTTGTTTGATTTATATCTTGAAAGGCATCATTGAAATAAATTTGTATTTATTAAGAAATAAGTTCACATTGGATCTGTTAATATAAATATCTCTAACTGACAAGAATTAAGTGATTCCTTGTGCAATGATGTAAGTCAAAATAAGAGGCTTTACTTTTCCCTCTGGAGTCAACTTGAAGGATTCACAAGACTGAGAAGAAAGAAAAGAGATTCAGTTTACAGCCAATTGTAAACAACAAGAGAGAGAATTTACATCTATTACTTATAGTGAAGTCATTTTGTAATAACTAACTACATCGATGTAGGCGAGAGGTTTCCTTAAAAAAGAATCTTAATAAGGTTTTTCTAATACTTCAAAGTAGATATTATTCCTTATGCTAGGTTTTTAGTATGTTCCCAGCGACCCCGGCAGCCCCGTTTTCTCAAAACATAGTGCAACATGTACTTTTTGCCATTTTTTCCTCCATATTCAAGGTTTGTTACGGCATTCTAAGTTTTCTTGCGATCTACCACGGTGTCCGCGACATGCCGTGGGAAGAGGGGGAGGGACTTCCCCCGGAGGCTCACAGGCGCAATACAGTTTGGCCTGCATCCCCCACAGGCCTGTCACGTTCAAATAAGGTCTTTCACGTTCAGATAGGGTGCCTAACGTTTTGCCGTTCTGATCAGGGTCAGACACGTATATACAGTTTTGCCAAGGCTTTCAACGGACGAAACGTGGACGTCGGGCAGCTTTGGAGCACGTTTGTGGCCATGGTATAAAAATGAGGGCCTCCCAAGGAACATCAATAATTTCATCTAACCTTTGATAAGAGAACATCATGGATTCCAAAGATGACGATTTTGTTTTTGCCTGTTTGCTCCGTTTATATATATAATCTCTTCATCAAATCCGAGGTCAGAGAGGGAGAGCTAGAGAGCGGCTGGTAAGAAGGAAAATGAGAAGGCAACGATTTATGTGGGTGCGCGAATGGTTGTCATAAGATAGGCGGCTGAGACTAGGCCATTACTCAAGATTTATCGTAAGAGAATTCCACAATGAAGATGTTTCTTCATTCCAGAACTATTTGAGGTTGACTCCAGAGATATTTAAGACATATTCAATAAAGCTTCGAGAACTTTTTGTTACTGGTGTAGTAGCCATATTTATATCTTTTTATTGCATTTAATCCATAAGGATTTATTATTTTGCTGAGGAACGTTATTTTGTGAAGCAAATTAAATCGCTATATAGTGTAAATGCAGTATATTTTATTTCGCCGAGAATTTTCTGTGATTGACAGGTTTGGTTATTTAGAATCACCATTTTATCATAAAGCCTGATGGTCATGTTAAATTTTTTGCCATAAAAATGATTCAGTCTCCTCCAAAAAAGCTTCAACTTTTCACGAATTGTTTATTTAGATATCTGGTGCCTAAGTTGATATTTTTTGTATAATAGGTTTTTATATGGACTGGAATTCAATAGATAAAAATTATGACGTCAGTAAAGTTATAGTGATATTTTATTGATTAATAAAACACTTAGGCTTTTCTTTAATCAAGGAAACTAATTTCCAGATTAGTATAAATAAATACAATCAATTACCTGTCATCAATTCATTATTATTACTATTCATAACGAGCATGTGTTCTTTCAAAAGATGCGGAAGAATGACCATAAGAAAAAACAGGAATATAGAAATTGAGAAATCTAGGTGAGTATAGTAATTAATAACAAAAGGATCCTATATACATGCTTCCCGTTACGCTACGGAATGCCTTCAAGTTTTGATAAGGCTAACTACGTCCTGGTACGTTATGTTACTTTTTTGTTGCGTTTACCCCATTTTACTACGGTCTAATAAGTTTTCGATCTGCACTTGGACTGTCGGGGTGAATTTTTTGACAGTTTAAAATTTTGAGCCGGTACCCAGGGCAGTCAGGGCCTGTCACGTTTGCCAATCCTGTTCCACAGACTTGTATAACGTTTTTTCCCGTCCATCCCATTTTGTTCACAGTGGCCCGAAACGGGGTTGCCGGGACTGCCGGAAACATAGTGAAAACCTAGCCTTACAAGTAGATCAATTGGAGACGCATCATACACTGAAGGTTCCTTCAGTAGCTTCTTGAGGGTATATTTGACTACAGTAGATATTCCCAGAGAATTAAACTAAAGGTTTTGCAGAATTCTAACTTCTGGCGCAAGTACTCTAAAGGTTTCCCTTTAGGATATCGTAAATCAACAGGGGACGTATGCTTGACACGCCACATGGCTATCTGCACCCTAATAGCGTTTACGCTTCGAGGGGGAAGGTGGCAAGTTATAGGAGGAGCCGTTGCAAAGTTATCCTCCTGCGTTACTGTTACGGTACCTCGCGACGTAAACAAACGGCAGCCGTAGCTGTCCACTTCATTCCGTATTCTGTAGCGTTCCCGCATGGATTGTTTTTCCCAGTGTTCGCTATTTCGTTGCCTCATGTCGCAATCTTCAGCCTCGCGTTCTTCTGGAAAGTTGAGTACTAATTTCTTGAATTGTTTAAATAAGCTCTGGCTGTAAAGTAACGATTTTTTATGCTTAAATCTTATGTTTTGTGGCGGAGCTGTGCCTTGACCAGAGGCGTCATGTTACGATGCTGTTGTTCATCCCGCATGCCTTATCTAGTTAGCCAAAACAACTAAACACCCTTCCAAGAAAATAAAGAATCCTTAAAGCCCTTCACCAGCTCCAGTACCATCCCTACCATCGCCACTTGTGACTCTAAGAACTGAAAGCACAGACTCGTACATGCCTATCCCTACAACTTCTCAGCAGTCAATTGCACCAGCAGTCATCCCTTCAACCTACGAGCCTGAGTCCTCCAATGCCATGGAGACTGAACAGGGGGCCCACTCAACGGACTGCAACTGCACAGATTGCCTTACAACACTCCTGCAAGAAGCCACTGCCATTACAGAGAACATCCAAGCTACACATCCAATGAAGCCTCTGCCGAAGTTTCCTTTTTCACAAATAGACAATGAGGTCTCCTATGCCTCTGTTGCTGCCATGGCTGCTAAGCCAGGTATGCAACTCACTGCTAGACCCAACAGGAAAGGTGATCTTATCATCTACCCCAAGGACGTTGAGACAGCCAGATTCCTTCAGGAAGAACCCACTTTAACACTGATGTATCCTGCTTTTATCAAGAAGAAAGCTGTCATCACTAGGTATCCTGTGTCGATGCCTATCTTCATTGTAACGTCGTGCAGCAACATTGACTGTGCTGTTCGCTGCACAAGCAAAGATGACATTCCAGTTCAACGTCTCATTGCCACCTTTATAGGTCTAGTTCCCTCCAAACTGGACTTAAAGTCTGGGGAACTTTCCCCATTGAAGAATATACAACTGAGCCCCTTCGATGCTATAGATGCCTACGCTATGGACATCACAAAAAAGAAGGCAGAGGCCCCATCATCTGCGGTGTCTGCAGCCAGCGACATTGCACAGAAGTGTGCATTAAGGCCCACAAAGAAGGACGACACACCACATCTAAGTGTCCTAATTGTTGCAGGCCACACCACGCTTGGAATAAGCGCTGACCAGAACATCTCAAGAGGATAGCAGCTATGACAAATACATCCTTTCCAAACCAAAAGAAACCAGCTCCAATCCCACCATCGAAAGACTAGAGAACTCCTCGCCAGAGAAGACCGCTTCAGCCAGCTACTGCTCCTGCGTCTGCACCTGCAACTGCTCCTAATAAGGACCAGCAACGACCTGCAACTGCTCCTCATAAGAACTAGCACCGACCTACAACTACTCCTCATATGGACCAGCAACTGTTCCTCATAAGGATCAGCACCGACCTGCAACTGCTCCTCATAAGGACCAGCAACGACCCTCATCCCCATTCCCTTCCCAAACCTTGGATCAAGAAATTGAGTCTCTCATCTTGTAAGATCTCATACCTATACCCTTCCAATTCCTTACCAGAGTCCTTTCCTTATCCTCGACCTCCACTTTCCTGCAACTCCAGTTTCCAGCCACAGAGCAGGGATAAGCCTCTTTGCTTAAACCTAATCCTATTCTCTCTTACTGAAATTCCTTCTCTCCTCTCCCAGTCTCTCCTACTTACTGGGACTTACTGCTATCAATACTTTTTCTCTAACTAAAACTTTTCTTTCGTGGACCTAAAAAGGAGTCCCCTTTTTTGGGTTACTTTCTGCCCTTTTCCATGTCTTGTCAAATCCCTCCTTCATCCCTCATCCTGCATCCTTTTATCCCTCATTCTGCATCCTTTTTCCTGTTCCAGACTCTTTCAAATCCAACCTTTTCTTTTTAATACACCAATTTTTGCTCCTTTAGGAGTTCTCATTCCAGATTGCTATCCTCTTACAGGCTGTCTAGAACAAGAGCCCGTGTCATGCTACCAGCATGGCAATCTTCACCAACCAACCAACCAACCGATACGGACCATCGCCGACTCGGGATCATCAACATTGCTCATCGTCTGGATAACCATTGGGAGCATATACGACGTTCATCACCTGGACAACCTCTCAGGATGAAAGTTCCACTGCGATCCCCGTAGAGTTTTGCCACAATGTCCGTTTTTCATTTGGGAAAATGGGGATGGAATTTTTATCCTGAAGACAGCAGACACTATGAGGACTATTTTAACAGTCTGGCCTGTGACTGCGACTGTTGTACAGCATACCTGTAGCGACGTGCCTTGATCTTTGACACCATTGTCAGCAATACCACCTTCGAAATCGACCCAACTGTATATAATCACCATATCAGATGCAGATGTGAGAGATGCAAGGATGCATCCACCAAGCTTATGAACATCGGAAAAGTCAGGAAAACTACGGAAACAGCTGCCAAGGAAGGGACCATACCCCCTCCCAAGAGAAGAAAGACTCCGTAAACCCCTTCACCAGCTGCAGTACCAGCCCTACCATCGCCACTTGTAACTCTAAGGACTGAGTGCACAGACTCATCCTTGTCTGTCCCTACAATTTCTCAGCAGTCAATTGCACCAGCAGTCATCCCTTCAACCTACGAGCCTGAGTCCTCCAATGCCATGGAGACCGAACAGGGGGCCCACTCCACGGGCTGCAACTGCACAGATAGCCTTACAACACTCCCGCTAGAAGCCACTGCCATTACAGAGAACATCCCAACTACACAGCCAAAGAAGCCTCTGCCTAAGTTTCGGCTTTCACAAATGAACAACGAGCTCTCTTATGCCTCTGTTGCGGCCATGGCTGCTAAGCCAGGCATGCAACTCACTGCAAGACCCAACAGGAAAGGTGACCTTATCATCTACTCAAAGGACATTGAGACAGCCAGATTCCTTCAGGAAGACCCCACTTTAACGCTGCTGGATCCTGCTTTTATCAAGAAGAAAACTGTCATTACCAGGTATCATGTGTCGATGCCTCTCTCCATTGCAGCGTCGTGCAACAACATTGACTGTGCTGTTTGCGGCACAAGCAAATACAACGTTCTAGTTCGACGTCTCATTGCCACCTTTATAGTTCCAGTTCCTTCCAAACTGGACTTGGGAGTCTGGGGAACTTTCCCCATCGAAGAATATACACCTGAGCCCCTTCGATGTTATAGATGCCAACGCTTTGGACATGATAAAGAAGAATGCAGAGGCCCCATCATATGCGGTGTCTGCAGCCAGCGACATTGGACAGAAGTGTGCATTGAGGTCCACAAAGAAGGACGACACACCACATCTAAGTGCCCCAATTGTTCCAGGCCACACCATGCTTGGAATAAGTGCTGCCCAGAATGTCTCAAGAGGATAGCAGCTATGAAGAATACATTCTCTCTAAACCAAAAGAAACCAGCTCCAATGCAACCACCGAAAGACCAGAGAACTCCTCTTCAGAGAAGACCGCATCAGCCAGCTATTGCTCCTGCGTCTGCACATGCAACTGCTCCTAATAAGGACAACAACGACCTGCAACTGCTCCTCGTAAGGACCAGCACCGACCAGCAACTGTTCCTCATAAGGATCAGCGCCAACATGCAACTGCTCCTCATAAGGACCAGCAACGACCAGCAACTGTTCCTCATAAGGATCAGCACCGACCTGCAACTGCTCCTCATAAGGACCAGCAACGACCCTCATCCTCATTCCCATCCCAAACCTTGGCTCAAGTAATTGAGTCTCTCACCTTGCGAGACTTCATACCTATCACCTTCCAGATCCTTACCAGAGTCCTTTCCTTATCCTCAACCTCCACCTTCCTGCAACTAGTGCAGCAATTCCAGTTACCAACCACAGAGCAAGGATAAGCTTCTTTGCTTAACCCTGGAAAGGTATGATTGGTCGTATGCGACCCCTACAGCATTTTCAAAACCTGTTTTTTCCCCATAAATCATCAGCTGTCTCGAATATGGAAGTGATCGACCTGCAAGGGGTGACTAGTCTACATGCCATTGTCTGCTTTAGGACTGATTTTCGTCTAACTTCCCTCCTTCCCCGTTTTTTTACCCCCCCCCCCCCAGGGGTCGACCTCGACCCTGACATACCTTTATAGGGGTAAGTGATCAAACAGCAAAGTTATTACATAATTATAAATTGTCGAACAGTGTTGATACTTGTTTGATTCTTTATAGTTGGAAAGTGTGGATGGATGGTTTGTCTACCACTTGCATGACATTGGTTTTGGCTTAGATGCCATATATTATATTGCCATGAGGTCCATTTTCCCTCAAATGCTAATTTCTGAATTTTTTTCATTTTTTGCAAATTTGATTTTTTTCTATTTATTTTGAATTTATCTTCAATAATGGCCAGCAGGCAGTATTTCCTCGGCATGGATGTCATCAACACACTTCTAATGGAGTTAAAAAGAGATGTTGATGATAATATGGAGTTTGCAACCCCATTTTTCATTTCAAGTGGTAGATTGGGCTGTAAGAGTTGTTGCGGTCTGCGGCCATTTTGTTGACATACCCGAAAGGTAAGTTGGCATATCTCTATATATTCTTGTTCTGTATAGAATTCGTGATATTTTGGTATATTTTAATGCATAAATATCATATTTTATAGGAGATACAATGATTTTCATAAGAAATTTACATTGTGAAACTAGGCCGTCAAAAAATTACCTTTAGATTTCGCCCCTGATATAACAGTAAATTACATCTTAGTGCACATTTTATTATGTATTTCTGTTCTAGGATAATGAGTTTATTCTATAAAAAAAATTAGCCTCTTCCTATTTCATTTGGGTACCCAAAAAAAATTCATGAAATTTGGACAAATTTTTTTGGCCAAAAAAAGTTACCTTTTTTTCTCATTTCAGATCTTGACTTCTATGGGTCCAACTCATTTCCAGCAATTACACGCTGTTGCTTTGACATTTAAGAAGGTGTCCCTGAAGGGATTTATGTGTATATGCATACTGTATTTCTATTTTTTGTGAATATTTACGTCAAGTCTTTTTTTTTGTATACTTACATTTTTAATATATTTCCAATAAATAGTTATATTGTAGATGGGTATCATTTATATTTTCAGTAGTTTTTAGCATTCTTTGAAGTATTTTTAGCAAGTCACATAATACAGATTGATGCATAACTAAATTTTTCCTGAATTTTTTTCGGAGTCGGGGTCGTTCGCGACCGAGTATACCCTTAAAGGGGTGTCCGAGGAGCATACCTATTCAGGGTTAAACCTACTCCTATTCTCTCCTACTGAAAATCCTTCTCTCCTCTCCCAGTCTCTCCTACTTACTGGGACTTGCTACTATCAATACTTTTTTCTCTAACTAAAACCTTTCTTTCGTGGATCTAAAAAGGAATCCCCTTTTTCGGGTTACTTTCTGCCCCTTTCCATGTCTTGTTAAACCCCTCCTTCAGCCCTCACCCTACATCCTTTAATCCCTCATCCTGCATCCTTTTTCCTGTTCCAGACTCTTTCCAATCCAACCTCTCCTTTTTAATACACCATATTTTGCTCCTTTAGGAGTTCTCATTACAGATCCAATCCTCTTACGGGCTGTCCAACGACAAGAGCCCGTGTCATGTTTTCATGGCAATCTGAAACCAACCAACCAACCAACAGATTGCAATGCGACAGGCATGGCAATCTCCACAAATGAACATATTGAGACTGTGATTGCTGTTCGTCGTACCAGAAGCGACTTGCCCACCTCTTCAACACCGTTGGCCTTCGCACCACGGACGTAGACGACAAAACCCTGATAAATCATCATGTCAGGTGCAGCTGCAAGGGGTGCAAAGTCGTCTCTATCAAGGCTCTTCAGTATTACAGAACCTCAAAATCAGCTACCAGGGAAAGGACTACACCCCCTCCAAAGGGAAGGGAAAGCCCTGAACGTCTTCCACCAGCGCCAGTACCAGCCCCACCCTTGCCACTAAGGACCCCAAGGACTGAGAGCACATGCTCTTCTTTGTCTGTCCCTACAACTCCTCAGCAGTCGTTTGCAGTAGCAGTCAATCCTTCAACCGCCGTGCCTGAGTCCTCCAATGCCATGGAGACTGAGCAGGGGAACCATTCCACGGACTGCAATTGCACTGATTGCCATACTAAACTCATGCAAGAAGTCTCTTCCATTGCAGGGAAAATCCCAGCTTCAAAGCCTAAGAAACCTCTGCCGAAGTTTCGGCTTTCACACACGGACAGCGCAATTTCCTACGCCTCTGTTGCTGCCATGGCTGCAAAGCCTGGCATGCAGCTCACTGCCAGAGCCAACAGGCAAGGTGATCTGATCATTTACCCCAAGGACCTCGAGACAGCCAGATCCCTCTAGAAAGACTCAACTTTAACGCTGCTGAATCGTGCCTTTATCAGGAAGAAAGCTGTCATAACCAGGTATCATGTCACTTTGCCAATCACCATCGCAACTTCATGCAGCAACATTGACTATGCTGTTCGCTGCATGAGCAAGGACAACGTCCCGGTTCGATAACTCATCGCCACCTTCATCGGTCCAGTTCCCTCCAAACTGGATCTAGGAGTCTGTGGAACATTTCCCATTGAGGACTACACACCTGAGTCCCTTTGCTGTTATCGATGCTAACGGTTTGGCCCTCACAAGGAGTGTAGAGGCCCCATCGTCTGTGGTATTTGCAGCCAGTGCCATTGCACAGAAGGTGCATTAAAGCCCACAAAGAAGGCAAACCAACAACATCCAAGTGCCCTAACTGTTCCAGGCCTCACCATACCTGGAATAAGTGCTGCCCAGAGCGACTGAAGAGGATAGCAGCAATGAAGAATACTTCCTCTCCTAGACAGTAGAAACCAGCTTCAATCCAGCCACCCAAAGACCAGCGACCTCCTCGCCAGACGAGACAGCCTCCCACTGCAACTGTTCCTGCAACTATCGCCCAGCCGAAACCAGCACCAATTCCTAAATCCACATCCTCCAACCCACCTCAATCCTTGCAACAGCAAGTCAAATACATGTCCTTGGAAAACCTCATCCCAATTGCTTTTAAAATCTTAACCTGAATCCTTTCCTTAACCAAAACCCCCACCTCCATGCAATTATCGCAACAGTTCCAGTTCCAAACCACCAAGCAGGGATAAGCTTTTTTGCTTAAACTTTCTCCTTTTCTCTCCGACTGCAGATAAAACTTCTCTCCTCTCCCAGTCTCTTCTACTTACTGGGACTTGCTGCTATCAACACTTTTTCTCTAACTAAAAATTTTCATTTTGTGTACCTAAAAATGAGTCTCCTTTTTCGGGTTACTTCCCTTCCTTTTATATCCTTGTCAAATCCCTCGTTAAATCACTCATCCTGCACCTTTTCCTGTTCCAGATACCCCTTTCTAACCCAACGCTTCCTATCAACAATGCAATTTTGACTCCTTTTACAGATTGATATCCTCTTATGGGCTGTCCAGCGACTAGAGCCTGTGTCATGCTACAGGCATGGCAATCTTGACCAGACCAGACTAGAAAGAGCAGACTCAGCCGCTACCCATGCTGACTTCAACATCAATGTCTTGCAACTGCTCTCACTCTCGGTGCCGTTCAAAGTAAAATTCTCATTGCGGTCACCGTAGAGTTTCGCCGCCATGTCCGTGTACCCCCTTTGGGACTGGGCATGGTCCCTCTACGGACGTAATGATCGTCCTTGTAAGGAACTTTATAAGGACTCCACCTGCGACTGCGAAGACTGCAATGCCTTCCAGCAACAAAGAATCCAGCTTTTCACCATGGCTGGCCTCTGGGCTACCGATGTCGAGGACCAGACATTGCCAATCCACCACATTCGATGCAAATGCAAGGGGTGCAAGATTGCATCCCTCAAGATCTTGAAGCATTTCCGATCTTTGTCAGCTACTTGGGAAGAGCCTGCTCCCCCTCCCAAACGAATTAAGAGCCCTGATCGACCGTCTCCAGCTCCTGTAGAGCCTCCACCGTCACCCATAGTGAAACCAAGGACTGAGAGGTTGGCCTCGTCCTTGTGTGTCCCTTCATCGCCTTCGCAGACAGCACCTGTTGCAGCCCTTACTCCTACTCCAGCACCTGTGTCCTCCATTGCCATGGAGGTTGTTGAGTCTCAAGGGGAACACCCAATGGACTGTCACTGCGTGGCTTGTCTCCAGAGCCTTCTTCAGGAGGCCACCACCGTCACAGCCAGCCTGCGAGCTTCTCAGCTCGAACCTGAGAGACCACTCACAAAGTATAGGCTCTCCAACACCAACAGCTCCCTGTCCTATGCCTCAGTTGCTGCTATGGCTGCAAAGCCTGGCATGCATCTCATCGCCAGACCAAAGAGGAGAGGTGATTTAATTATCACCCCCAAAGACCACGAGACAACCAGCTCCCTCCATGAGGAGCCATCTTTAACGCTGCTGGATCCAGCTCTCGTCCGGAAGAAAGCAGTGATAACCAGGTATCCTATTACGATGCCAATCTCCATTGCAACTTCATGCAGAGGGATGTTGCAAGAACAATCCCTACACCCTTGATCACTCTAACAGACAATTGTCTCCACAACAAAACTTTCTCATTACTTTATCATAAACTGGACTCTTAGACAAAAGGACACAAAAAACAAAACATATCCTTAAAACTATATTTCCTTACAAACTAAAACGCTCAACATAAACCAAACAAATCAGACTTATCACTAATCATACACTTAACACAAAATAGACATTAATCATACTACTATTCAAATAAACCCTCAAAATAAATAAAGCTTAAAACTAAACACTAACAAAACAAATTTAAAATTACTACAACCCTAACTCCGAAACACAGAAACATATATATATTTTATGGACACCAACACAGTCGTCCACACACTGCCAACTGTCTTTAACGGCAAACTAGCACTATCACGGTTTTGTGCTCAACAGTCCACTGGGTGGCAATTTGCCACAGCTACTTCCCTGATTGGGGTGGTTTTTATTATCATCACCGTCATCATCATCATCATTATCAACAACAGCAATCGGAATTTAATTCGGTCCGGGTCATCAACAATTATCGAAATCTCAGCAGCCTTATCAAGTTCCTTATACAAGCCAAGTCATCAACAATCGAGTAAAGATTCAAGGGAACTCTCTCCAAAAAGGGAATCACGGCCTACCAAAATAAAAAAGAAAAACACTTATGAACCCTCCTAGCTAACTAAACTATCGCACTATAATCAAAGATAAATAATAAACTTTTCCTATCATTCACAATAACGACTAGCAAATATAAACAAAACTGTACTTACTGTTGAAATACACAGAACACTTCCAACGCTGGTAAGAAAAATAATAGTAAATCCAGCAATCACACACACAACCGCCTCTATCAGCAGCCAAATCAAAAAGCATTCGCTCCGAAACATTTACTACTCTCCTAACCTAGCTAAAAGTAAACAAACAACCTTATTTATACCAACAGTCTTTCTCACCACAAACAATCGATACACTAACTACCTCTCTCTCTCTCTCTCTCTCTCTCTCTCTCTCTCTCTCTCAGGATTTGGCAAAAACAAAAATAAATCCTCCACATCTCTCTCTCTCTCTCTCTCTCTCTCTCTCTCTCTCTCAGGATTTGGCAAAAACAAAAATAAATCCTCCACATCTCTCTCTCTCTCTCTCTCTCTCTCTCTCTCTCTCTCTCTCTCTCTCTCTCTCTCTCTCAGGATTTTGCAAAAACAAAAATAAAAATAAAACAAAGATAAATCCTCCACAACCCAATGGACTGTCACTGCGTGGCTTGTCTCCAGAGCCTTCTTCAGGAGGCCACCGCCGTCACTGCCAGCCTACGAGCTTCTCAGCTCGAACCTGAGAGACCACTCACAAAGTATAGGCTCTCCAACACCAACAGCTCCCTGTCCTATGCCTCAGTTGCTGCCATGGCTGCAAAGCCTGGCATGCAGCTCATCGCCAGACCAAAGAGGAGAGGTGATTTAATTATCACCCCCAAAGACCACGAGACAACCAGCTCCCTCCAGGATGAGCTATCTTTAACGCTGCTGGACCCAGCTCTCGTCCGGAAGAAAGCAG
>NC_090749.1:29476943-29532685 GCF_036898095.1 Palaemon carinicauda | reverse complement strand
ACTGGATAATAATCCTTCATCAAAATCCAATACTGATTTGATATGTCATTGATGATAAATCTTGTGAATTCAGTCTTCCTCTTTCATTCACATCTTCAGCTTGATTTCTCTTCTTCGATTTTGCTTCCGGGTCTCTGGATGTTCGTCCGGCCCAGGAGAGAGAGAGAGAGAGAGAGAGAGAGAGAGAGAGAGAGAGAGAGATATTAACTAAACTGTGAAATGATATATTGAGATTAACTCTTCTCGAAGTGAAATAATGAATCGAATGGTTCCGAATAGTTTATAACTTGGAGATGTCACTCACCGATGTCTTCTTTCGAGTGGAGGGAACATCTCAGTGACATCTGATGTCAACCTATGATTAACATCGATGGATATTCAGGGATTCGATAAACATTCAATGGGAAGCAATAAAGACATTCATGAAGAAATTTTAAGTTTGTTTTAGCAATTACTTTCATGTTGCAAAGGGAAGTTTCAAAAAGTATTCCATCGTATTTGCACAAAGAGTGAAGCTGCACGCTTAGCACTAACACATCTCCAGTGTCCTCCTTCCCTCTACATAAGGAAAAAATTCTCTGGATGTTCTATATATTTCCTTAAATATTCTTGAAAATTTTAAATGGAATTTGTATTTCCCATAAAGCAGACACCACCTCCCCTTCCCCAGGTCACAAATATTGATATTAGCGCTCCCACCCCCACCCACCCCCTTCACACACACTATATAGCCTTGGTGCTCTATTAACCTATGACAGGACCCTAAGGCTTCGAGCTTCTTCGGATCCCTCGACATCCCACAAATAGTTTTCACATCAAGCACTGAAAAAAAAAAAAAAAAAAGGTTACATACAGTAGGCCCCTGCTCTTGGTGGGTCCCTAGGTTTCAGCCTAGTCCACCTTTCTGGTTACACTATTAGAAAAAAACCACAATTTTAATCAGAAATTCTCGGTAAAAAGATACCGATCTCCACTATATTTCAGTAAAATTCAGGCGACCGTAATTTTACAATACTTTGTTATTCTATTTTACGAGTTGGCTAGCGTAACATCCCTCCTTTACGTCAATATATCCGTTTTTAAAACGATAAAAATCACGGAATAAATGTTGCCAGACATTTACCGTTTTTTTTAATGCAAACTTTAAACAGTGTAGCATACTCCGGGAAGTATTTCATGTTTAAATGACATCTTGATAAAGTTAATTAATTTAATGAGAAACTTTTGATGGAGGACTCGCTATTCCTGTCCAGCTGGTTTTCCTTCTCCGCTTCATGTGTGAAACTCCACTATCAACCCACAGCTGTAGACGACTGACATCCAGGTAAAGATTAAACTGCTGACTTTTGCAGGTTTAAGGCCACGCCCCATTGCCTTTCGTGTCCTTTTCATACATTAATTTTAACTATATAGGCACAATCTCTCTCTCTCTCTCTCTCTCTCTCTCTCTCTCTCTCTCTCTAAATCTCTAAGTTGAGTCGTAATATTGAAAACATTGAATATTACCAGTTCATTCCCATTTGATATATATTATATCAAGTAACACAAACTATAATAAAAAACCAGATTAATACTGAAAAGAATGATAAACTACAAATAAACAATGATAGTTTTCTTTTTATCTCACGAGTTGTTTTATATATGTAAACATCAAAGGACGGGACCTAATTTCAAAGTTAACATAAGTCCTTCGTGTACTTCCCAGGGTCGACATGAAATCTTTCATTTAGTAAATACAATACAATTTCATCTAACGATAACTATACTAATTGTAACATAACTGTCATCTCTTCAACGAGAAGAAATTTAATATGATTATTAGTTTAATCCTTGTAATGATTTTAATGGTCTAATCTTTTCAGATCATGACGCACATCATCAATACATCATTTGAACAAACACACGAAGACGAGTAGACAATTAGACTGGAAAGGTGTTATGTGTCATTCATATAACTCACTTCCTCTATGCAAACCTTCTTCAGAAGTCATATCCAAAATCTTTCCCCTTTCGATACCTTTTAAAATGTAGTGAAGATTCAATTCTAATTTCTCATCTCCCTTCTCTTTTGTAACATATAATCTTTTAATCTAAACATCATCCTTTTGTCAATTCATCGATATGTCATTTATCTGTTGGACTGGGGAAGAGAGCGAAAGTCTTGTAATTACAGTTGGGTTACAAAGAAAGCAGAATAATTCCATTTTGAGTTTCGTTGGCTCCTGGACCTCTACTATTTGTTACATTGCTTCTTATTCTCTTTACATTTGTTCTTTACTTTATCTACTTTATATAAGAACCCAGTTTTCTTCCAAAATTTCAATGGAACTTGAATATGCCAAAACTGTTCTGTGACATAATGTCACCATTTATGTTTCATGTTATTAAAACGGCTCTTCTAAGATCTTATGAAGGTAGTCATTTTCATACATATTGTGCATACGACTGAGGCATTTTGAAATACTAAAAAGACAGAAATGGTTAAATATCTAAATATGTAAAACAAAATAAATAGAATGAAAGATCTCTCCCTGTTCATTTCATGGAACAAATCCCTCTGTCATCCTGACTTCCTTGAGCAGCTGATAGTTGTATTGGAACCATCTGGAAATCACGACGTCTGTTGCAGTCCCAGAATGAAGGCATTTGAAGTATGGCACCTGCGAATGGAGGCTGAGACAGATGGATATGATTAGTCCGTGAAGGGGAGAGAGAGAGAGAGAGAGAGAGAGAGAGAGAGAGAGAGAGAGAGATAGTAACTAGTTTGGCATTAAATGATCTGCTTAAGGAACTCAAAAGCTTTTTTATTGCTTAAGACAAAAAGAAATGAAATCAGCTGATGATCCATCCGATTTGGTTATGCAGTAAAATAGTGGTAAGGAGCTTTAATTTCTCTCTCTCTCTCTCTCTCTCTCTCTCTCTCTCTCTCTCTCTCAAGAGAATGATAAACTACAAAAACAACAACGTTTTCTTTTTATCTTACGAGCTGTTTTACATATATAATTTCAAAGCTAACATAAATCCTTCTTGTATTTCCCAGGATGGAGATGAAGTGTCAATCCTCCAATTGTTGTTAGTCCTCAGTGAGGAAATTATCAGCTGTGGTGCAGATCATATTATGCAAATGGTGTTCCAATTGCCAACATCATTAAGAAAGATGAGTGAAAGAAATAAGGAAGAAAAGTCCGAGAAGGAAATGACGAAAGGAAGGAAGTGACAAAATTCGTCCACTCCAGGCAACCAACAACAACCTTATTTTAAACAATGTTTGTCTTATCATAATTTGCATTTCATTGATAGAATTACTAGTACATACTTTTTAGGATTATATACACACACACGGATATATATACATATATATATATATATATATATATATAGATAGATAGATAGATAGATAGATAGATGGTAGTGGGTTGGCCAGGGCACTTGCTACCCATTGAGATACTACCGCTAGAGAGTTATGGGGATCTTTTGACTGGCAAGACAGTATTTTATCAGATCATTCTCTCTGGTTATGGGTTACTTTCCTTTTGCCAACACATGCACTGAATAGTCTGGCCTATTTATTACATATACTCCTCTGTTTCTATGCACCTGATAATACTGAGATTACCAAACAATTCTTCTTCACCCAAGGGGTTAACTACTGCACTGTAATTGTTCAGTGGTCACTTTCCTCTTGGTAAGAGTAGAAGAGACTCTTTGGTTATGGTAAGCAGCTCTTCTAGGAGAAGGACACTCCAAAATCAAACCATTGTTCTCTAGTCTTGGGTAGTGCCTTAGCCTCTGTACCATGGTCTTCCACTGTATCAGATTAGAGTTATCTTGCTTGAGGGTACATTCAGGCACACTATTCTATCTTGTTTTGTTAAAGTTTCTATAGTTTATATAGGAAATATTCATTTTAATGTTACTGTTCTTAAGATATTTAATTTTTCCTTGTTTCCTTTCCTCACTGGGTTATTTTCCCTGTTGGGTCCTCTGGGCTTATAGCATCCAGCTTTTCCAACTAGGGTTATAGCTTAGCAGGTAATAATAATAATAATAATAATAATAATAATAATAATAATAATAATAATAATGGGGAGGAGGTAAAAGATCTAGGTAAATTAGGCCAAAGCAATTTAGGTTACAGGTTTTGAGTATAGTTAGGAATAGGTCGAGCCTATACAGCATACAAAAGTTTCAGAGATACTTTAGATCTACATAATACGAACATACTTATAATCTCAAGTAATACAAGTCTTTGTTGATTGGGGAGAGAGAGAGAGAGAGAGAGAGAGAGAGAGAGAGAGAGAGAGAGAGTTATTACCGATGGGAAAGCGAAGCATTTTGGGCTGAAGTCACGACCAAAACTTACTTTAATTTATGACCTCTACACATTCCTATAAAATCCATTTTGTTTTTAAGTAACTGATAATACACTGAACGTTTACTTACAATAATTATGAGTTTCAGCAGGGTAACTTTGGTGACAACGTTCGACATAGTTTTCGTTATCGTCAAGATCTATAATAAGCTTTGGTTATGGTAACTTCTTCGTTGATCGGCTCCACAACAAAAACCATTTTGTCAACAAACATTCGGAGGTGTTTCGTCTTACCATATATTCATTTCTTTTATCTTTTTCATACATTATTTATCTATTTACATAAAGATATATGAAATAATATTTTTAATATTTTTTTTAATAATTTTTGTATCCAGTGAAATCAATATATTTTGTTAATGGATATATCTATACTATTGGAATAGTTAGCTCTATAGGAAACTACTCTATTTGTGATCAAATGACCTCGCAGATAGAACGTTTAAGCTTTAAATAATGTTGACAGATTCAAAAGGCCTTTCACCGAAATGGAGTTTTCCGAAATGAAAGGAATTTCTTCTTTCTTTAACTTAATGACATATTTGTATTTGCAAAGGCAGAATGTTTGATGACATTTCTCTTTCAGAAAGAAATATCTCCAAAAGACAAAAGAATATCTTCTTCGAAGGTTTTTTCATGAAACATTTCTTGCAATTCAAGCATTTATAAAAAGATACTGATTAAGAGACAGATTATAGTTTTTTTTCATATAGTATATGTCTATTTGTAGAGAGAGAGAGAGAGAGAGAGAGAGAGAGAGAGAGAGAGAGAGAGAGAGAGAGAGAGAGAGAGATTCTTCACTATTTGGAGAGTATAATACCTCATTTATGAATCAGTTGCGTGCCTAATTATCACAACGTCAAAGACAACTGGATGCAGAATATATACGTATGTTAAGATTGATTTCCCAGAAGCACTTCATGATTGATTAATGATTAAAATGTCACTGAAAATTCAGGAATGGGGAATAAAGAATATTGTTTAATAATTGCAGATTATAAGGACTTCTTTTGACAAGCATTCTAAGATTGGGATTTGCTGTATTTCATAAGAGGAGGTTGAACAAGCCATGGATGGTACAGTACCTCGATTTGACCTAAAGTCAATCGTTTATTGAGGTTGTGTTTCATGTGCAATAGAATAGTGTTTGTACATCTGTATGTTACATAAATGAAAATATTATTTGATTAATTTTGTCTGAAATATGTTGACAGAAGTCTAAAGGAAATATGAGATTGGTTACTTATTCTACCATCTCTCTCTCTCTCTCTCTCTCTCTCTCTCTCTCTCTCTCTCTCTCTCTCTCTAATCCATCGTTTTTACCAGTATTCTACCCATCTATACCTGGCTACAACCTATCCCAGTTGACTAACGACGAAGTAAACTATCCCCTATTTTCATCAGATCATCAGAGGCGCCAAAGTATTGAAAAGAACGAACGCAAATATTGTTACAATAATGTTGTCTGAAATATGTTGACAGAAGACTAAAGGAAATATGAGATTGGTTACTTAATCTCTCTCTCTCTCTCTCTCTCTCTCTCTCTCTCTCTCTCTCTCTTTCTAATCCACAGTTTTTACTAGCTTTCTATCCATCTATACCTGACTTCGACCTATCCTAATTGACTAATGACCAGGTAAACTATCCCCTGTTTTAATCAGATCATCTGAGGTACCAAAGTATTTAAAAGAACGAACCCAATCCACCTCATTTCATCCATGAATCGAACGCAGTCTCTCTTCGTGGAGGATTGAATGTCACGGTCACTACACCGTGAGATTATGAAGAGTTGTGATCTGCCCAAGACCTACAGACCTCATCTGTAGGTCTTGGTTCTGCCTCAAACATATCTATGAACAACTGAATCTCCTTCATAATCTTGACTTGTTTAAGAAACCAAATGTCTGACCGTTTCGTTAGTCTCCTTGAAATTCGAAGAATAATTTCTGAAGTACAATTCCTTTATAATCATTTCGAATTTATGCTTGATCTCTGCAAAACCCCAAGTCATAAGAATAGACAAATAAATGGACATCAACATTTTTTCTATTCAAATGTTCCCACAAAGGTTATCTCAACATTAATCATTAGTTTCATGTTTTTTTAGATTAAGGGGTTTGGTATAGTTCATATTATGAAGGTTCACGTTTGAGGGTCCGGGTTTGCCGTGCCTGACACCGCTTGTTCTATTCTGTCTCATTTCCACTACTTTCTATTATCATTTGTGGGTTTATCGAAACAGAGCGTTTAAAGATTGAAGCTTTTATTCTCTCTCTCTCTCTCTCTCTCTCTCTCTCTCTCTCTCTCTCCCCTCCCATGGCCAGAGATATTCCAAATCCCATCCAATGAATGACTCGAGAAGTACCATTTCACCAGAGTTTGACCCAGTAATGGACATCAAGTCTTCTTCTTCTTCTTCTTCTTCTTCTTCTTCTTCTTCTTCTTCTTCTCACAACATAAGAATAATATCTAAGAGAGGAACTTATTGTTTAAACAAACAAGCAATATGTGTCTTACAGTGAGCGTTTCCACAACGGTTCAATTTTCTTCTCAGTTTTATAGAAGTTTTACTGAAAACAGTAACCACATTATTGAATGTTCTTTTTAAGTCTAGGAGTTTACTTATTTATTCTTTTGGAAGTTCAAACTTGGATGGAATAATGTTGCATTTTGTAATTATTGTGTGTTGAGAGAAGATTCAAGTATCTGGAGAGTCACGGGATTACAAACCCAAAGGTTGTAAAGGATGGCAGAAGTAAAGATTAAACTGAATGAAAACAGTAACAAAGAACACAGGTAAAATGAAGAAATAAAACTTTCATTTTATCACTTATTATACTTGGCTGTGTAGCTTATGAACTTCCATCCAATCTAAGTTGCATTTTGCCCAACGATAAAAGTATTATTAATAAGAGCAGAAACAAAACTTATCTCCCTCGTCTGTTGGGAGAATCGATCGCTGGTATTTCCATCTGACTCAGTATGACGTTGCCACCATACCACAAACCCCCTCGTAATTGAGTGAATGTTGGGAAAATCATAACTGTAGGAGAGTTGTGGCTGACTCACAGTCCGAGGTGGAACCTTCGTGGTTAATATCAGTCGGGGGAACTTTGTATGTAAAGATTTACTCTTGAACAGCCTTGCATATTGTTACCATTTAAGATTTTGTGTTTGTTTTTATAATTATTTGTTAAGAAATTGATTGCATTTTTTATGTAACATTTATGGAAAATTATTGATATTTTACATAGGCTATATAGTGTAAGAAAAAGAAATCAAAGTTTTAGAAAGAGGCTGATCAAGATTATCCCACTCTCCATGAAAATTCATGCAACATGAATTGGGAAAATATTATTGCATACCCATTAGTCTCTTGAAACCTTCAGGTTGACTCCAGAGGGAAAATTAACGCCTCATATTTTGACTTGCATCATTGCAAAAGGAATCACTTAATTCTTGTCGGTTAGAGACATTTATATTAACAGCTCTAATGTGAGCTTATTTCATAATAAATATAAACTTATTTTAATGCTGCCCTTCAAGATATAAATCAAATTAAAAATCTATCTCTAAGAAACGTGTGTATGGTTAGCAAACAGTGTTTGTTGCATCTCTCAGGTTTGATGGATGTGAGAGTGTTGGTGCTCAACTTCTCTAAGCCAGGAATTCGGATATCGGACCGGAGAGGTTTTCCTGGAATCATTTCTTACACCTTTAATTCAAATTTTAAATTTTAGTTGTCCTCTGAATTGGATCAGGCACCATTGACTTGTGGAATTGTGATATTTGAATCTTTGTAAATTCATTTGGTCATGTCGTCCATAAAACTCGCACACTGGCCATTTTGGAGAATGATTAAGTCCCTACTTTGATAGGCAAAGAGATGTATTAGGACATAATATTTATGGTATCCTTTAATGAACAAAGGCAAATCTATAAACAAGGATTTTTAGCCAGAAAATTCTACCCTAAAGGTGTCCTTGAGCTGTGGTATGTGCGTTTTAGCTATGCAAAATACCAATGATTAGTAAAAGGGGTCGCTGGGCTGCTTCCTGTGCCAAACGGTTATGCAACATTGGATGTTAAAACTGACTGATTTGTGTTTAAGTAACTCGTCAATTTACTTACCTCATTAATTTCACCTTGTAATTTTTTACATTTCTGTACCTATTATATAGGTGTGATTACCTACAATTATTAACTGCAACAACCAATGAATACCACTTAATTCTTTTGTATGTATTCAATTTTTCATGCCAGACCGTAGGATTTTCTTTGGATTTGCTTTTACCTGGAGCTGCAAGAATACTGTTGGTACTTATATAAGCATCATTCAGAACCTACGGAAAAAAAACAAAAAATAGAGAACAGAACCATTTGCTCTCTCTCTCTCTCTCTCTCTCTCTCTCTCTCTCTCTCTCTCTCTCAACGGAATTGCCACTGTAAATGAGGAAGAAAATAATGTATAATTACAATAGCTTTCCACAATTTGCTATCTTTTCTTTCTCCCTCTAAATCTAATAATAAAAATTTGTGAGATAGTTATCGTAAAGATAACTGTTTTTATGGAATCTTACAACAGACAAGAAGAGCAGATCTTCCTGTTTCCCCTTAAACATAATTAGAAAAAGATCAAAGGTCATCATAGGATAAGAAGGATTAAAAATGCAACATTTATTGACATATAGACTTTGATAAAGGTATAATATAGAATTAGTTTAATTTAGTCCCCCTCGAAATCCAAGACAAAAACGAAAGAAAACTGTGTTGCGAATTCTCCTATTTTCTGCAAAATCTATAAAAAATTGCACAAATTAATCTTCAATATAGTGAACGAAAATAAAGTTTTCACGTTTGTATTCTACCTTTCAGTTTCTTTACTTATTAATTACTGATTGAGCAGGAAAGGCTTCCTCCAATCTCAGTGAACGGTTAATATTACACCAAATTCGTGACGAGTTTTATCATCATAATGATATGTTTTCGAATATATTGGCTATTTTACGTTTTAAAAATATTGTTTGTGTTTATAATTATTTTTGATTAATTTCAATCAAAATTTTTATATCATGTGGAAGATACAGTAAAAATTTACATAAACAGGTATAGAAAAAAAAATCAGAATTTTAAAAAGAGGCTGATCAAGTTGCTTGGGATGAAGAATAAGGAATTAATTTACTGAATATGTACAGATAATAATATTATTAAATACCCTCTTGACTGAAGGGTTGATAAAACAACATTAGTATCGTAATCGCGATTGCTCAAATCTCTCGCATATTGGGTAAATGAACGATGCTAAATATACTAACGTGTCAGATTATGTACTCTCAATCATTTAATGCTCAGCTCACTACTTGTGTAATCTATGATTGTAAGAACCATCTAATTTACCCCAAAATAAGAAGAAATGTAAATTTTGTTTTATGTATACTATTTTATCAAATAGTTACTTTATACATTTTAATTGTATAATAAAGGCTTAATATATCAATATAATGATAAATTATATAGGAAATAAACGTATTTCAATAGAGTAATTTAAAACTCGTGCTAGAATGATTACCTAACATATAACTATCATTTGAACTTTAAAATTTTATATAAAATAAATTTTAATAAAAGTTTACTAAAAAAAAAAAATGTTATTATAGACAATATGTAAACATATCAGTGATTTCTTTACTCATTTGTGAACGAATTAAATCTTGAATGTATTTTTAAAAACTTGTCTAGTGAAATATGAAACAGAAGAATATTCATCTTTTATCTAATTAATGAATGAAAACACCTTTATAATGTCACTTTTCACATTTGATTAAAATCAATCATCTATAATTTTATCTAGATGATTTTATCTGCAATTTTCATCTTGATTTTTTATGAATCATAAAAGTTTTTAGATCAACTTCTATGTAAAATATTTTTTATCATCTGCTCATATTTACCACAAAAGTTATGACTAAACAATTCCCATTCTTTTGGAATGTTGGAATATTCCGTCAACATCATAATTAAACGTAACTGGATCCCAACATCCAAAGTTCTGAGAGTAAAACCGACATGAACTTTGAAGGCAAAAAAGACTAATTGTTTCAACATATTTTATTTTTCTGTCATGAATTTCCCTTAATTAATTGTGCACAGAAAAGTACATTTTCATCTCATTACCAAATGGTCTGGAGTTTCAGGGTTTTTTGTTCTTTGTTTGGAAATTGAGTTAGGATGAATTTTCTTGATCAAAATTACCAACGTTATGGAAATGAAAACTTATTCTTTCTTTGTAAGAAAATATTTCTTCTTTGATGATGAGCATTAGAAAGATTTATTTCCTTGGGCAAGATTATTTCTTTCTGATTTAGAAAGTGAGAAACACTATTAAACTTTCCTTGCTTTCTTTTGCTGGAATTCCTTAATCCTCTTTGGTCATTTGAAGAAGACACTTAAAACAGGTTTAAGTTTGAAGCAACATCCGGTTACTCTATGGCGATGAATAGCCTCCCGTCCCCAGTGCCAGATCTTAAGGCTTATATTCCATGTAATTATCCTCCTAACCATTTCTTTTAAATAAGGAAGGGAGAGATTTTGTCATGTTCTGACCTTATCCCAAAAGATCAGCAGATTTCCTTATCTCAAACAGGTCAAACACATTTATTAAAAATCCAGTTTCCTTCCCTCCTACGGAAACAGAGTTCAAATCTTCAGAAAATCGCCCCCAAAAAAGTCTTAAGACTAGATTCGCCCCATTTATGGAGAAAACATCTGCCTGGGGAACACAGAATCACCAAAAGTGGAGAGAAGATTAACCTGGGTCCATTATGCACCCGGTGCAAACAGGGGTACTTTAATCGCTTGCAATTTGTCCTTACAAGCTGAATAAAAAGTGTTTTCTACAGTCAAGAAACCTATTAACTTAGTGAAGAGTGCTATTGATAATATCTCAGTCATAAAACTCTCCTCTTCTTAATACAGCTGATTGTGTCTCCTATGATCTTGAATGAATATGGGAACCCAAAGCAAAAGGTTATTATATAGAGGTGAAATTGCTATCCATAATAATCTATATGAAGTATAGATATCCAACTACTGTATCAATAGTGTAGAGATATTTCTGATTATTATAAGCCCCTTATATCAATCAACATTGTCGTCTTGCTTCAGTATGTTTATATGGAAATTAATTTTCTTCAAAAATAAGAATGCATTGTAACTATAAAATACAAACATTGTATAATATCTACCATGCCATATATATTCTTTATCATAATCTGCAGACTATTTAATACTAATAAACCCTTAGAATTTCCTTTCACAAAATATGGCAATAGGATTAACTCTTGTAATACAAACACAAAAAAAGACAAAGGGGACTCCTTTTACCATTGGATTAAACTCTACGAATATTAACGATGTGTTGATTTCCATTAACAAATTCCTCCTATAAGGCAAAGGACATTTTATTTTGACAATCTTTGGGTGATGAAAGTCATTCTTTATCCAACAATCTTCATAAAATAAAATTCCTAAATGACGTAACTTGTGCATATTTCTTGCGGATTTAAACAAAAGTTTGAGAGAGAGAGAGAGAGGAGAGAGATGGAGAGAGAGAGAGAGAGGAGAGAAGAGAGAGAGAGACTATGAAACAAAACTTGTGTATATCGTAACTTCCCACTTAACGATCATCACTTTTGACATAGTATTTTTATCTACGGTCCATCTCTTATTTGATATATGTTGGTGTTCTGATATAAGAGTAGGTTCATAACTCTAAGTAAAACTCTTAGTGTTATGGAGCACAGACTACTCTCTCTCTCTCTCTCTCTCTCTCTCTCCTCTCTCTCTCTCTCTCTCTCTCTCTCTCATCTACATACACTCTTACCCGCACATAAAGAGAGAGAAGATTTTTTATATCGCTGTCCATCCACCAAAAAGGAGAAACATCATATACAGTATATGTTAATTGGTGCCAGTGAACCTCTTCACACCCACAGAAGCATCTGGAAAGCAATTGCTTCTTCCATCAAAGCATCTCAAGGGTTCGTCTTTTCTCATGAATTTCATTGACCTTACCCTCAGGGATCGAAGTAATTACTCATATTATACTCTCGATGACTCAAGGAGTTCATGGCTGGAACTCTTTCAGACTCTTTTGTTTGTTTCATCTTATAGTTCAAAACAGATCTCAAAACTGATGAAGCCAACAAACATTGTGATAGTAACTGGTTTCAGAAGACATCCCCCCCCCCCATCTCTCTTTAGAGAGGGGATAGGGAGTGGGGGGGAAGGCATACAATTCATTACATTTAGTATTGTCTAATAACAACTATTTCCCTTTTAATCGGGGTTATAATCTCTTATTCCATTATTTCATCTTTTTGTTACAAAATATTTATTCTATTATCGTGAATATTGACTGATACGTATTCTGTTCCATCTTCAATAAGACTTGAGAAAAACTAATTATTTCTTTAAAAGTAATCTGGTTTTACAAATCTTATTTGCATTATGTTAACCAGGGTACCAGCCACCCGTTGAGATACTACCACTAGGAGTTATTAGGTCCTTTTGATTGGCCAGACCCTACTGTTGTACATTAGATTCATCTCTCCCTGGTTACGGCTCAAATTTACTTTGCCTACACATACCCAGGATAGTAAATTCTATTCTTTACATATTATCCTCTTTCCTCGTGCACCAAACAACACCAAAATGACAAAAAAAAAGAAAAAAACTATCTACTGCACTGTAAGGTTAGGTTAAGGGTAGAAGAGACTCTTTAGCTATGGTAAGCAGTTTTTCTAGGAGAAGGACGGTCCGAAATCAAACCATTGTTCTCTAGACTTAGGTAGTGCCATAGCCTCTGTACCATGGTCGTCCACTGTCTTGGGGGAGAGCTATCTTGCTTATAAGTACACCACTTATACTGTTCCATCTGTTTCCTTATTTCCTTTTCTTTCTTGGCTATTTTCCCTGTTGGAGCCCTTGGGCTTATAGCATCCTGCTTTTCAAACTAGGGTTGTAGCTTAGATACCACAACTACTACTACTAATAATAATAATAATAATACAATAACAACAATAATAATAATAATAATAATAACCTTGAACTTTACGGCATAGCAGATGTTGAATGATACATAATTTGGTCGAAAAATCCTAAGCAGTTCTTGGTGATTTTTCAATCGTTAATGAATGAAAACTGATTAGTTTTTGTTCCAAAAAACATGTAGGATGAATCCTTTTTAGAAAGTAACTGTCGTAGTACAGTAGCTGATTATTTGTAAAAAAGTCGTAAACATTATTTTGATTGGATCCCCGTTTGTTTCCTTTGCGTAGGAATGGATTAAACATCCAACCAGCTGATACCGTTTGGATAACAACAAACTAAGCCAAAGTCAATATAGATCATTAGCAAGGAATGAGACACCTCTGGTGAAGCAATAAATTCTTCACAATAAGGCAATTCAACTCCGGTTGAATAATGTTCATTAATACCTGTATCATGAATGCCAGAGGCAAGGAACAGTGACATTGCCCTATCAAGCAGGACAATGCCTTAGAGACTGACCATATATACAAATGATCAGTGCATAAGCCCCCTCTCCATCCTGCTATGAGACTCTCTCACTCTGACCCCGGGTCACACAAATCAAATAAACAACTTTAATTTTATGTCCTTATATTTCATATTGATTCTGTATGAAAAAAATTGATAATGGTACGTGTTTATGATAAATCTATTTTGTTGTATCAGTTACCCTGGAAAAAGAAAGCAATGCATCTATCATTATACAATATTCTCTGCAGAAAAAAGGGAATAAAAAAATCGCTAGATCTCCCTGAGTCCTCAGATGCCAGACATTCTGATGATATTTAGAGCTCTATAACGCTAATCTAGATTTTACCTAAAAAATGTTTTTATAGTTTCATAATAAATGAGAGAGAGAGAGAGAGAGAGAGAGAGAGAGAGAGAGAGAGAGAGAGAGAGGAGAGAGAGAGGAGAGAGAGAGAGAGAGAGCGTGTCTGTGTCCTCTGAGTCGTGTTATGGATGTATGGATGTAACCTATAACAATTTAATCGTCCATATTTCTTTTTATTCGTCCTTTTCTATTCCAATATGATAAGTGATTCAACATAAGTATCACATGCCCATTGCGTATACTATTATGATAACATTACCTAAATCCAAATTGAAAGTAATTCAAAGTGTATTTTTGTGTCAATAGATTTAGAAGGAATAAGGTTTTCTACTTTCTGCAACTGTCAGTTTTCCATTGTGATGTTTCTGAGAATGTTTTGTGAGGGAAGGAAGAAGAGGAGAATGCAATCGGACATGGATGTGGTCAGGAGGAATATGGTTGGGGTGAGGCTGGGGGAAGAAGATGCCATGAATAGAAAAAGGTGGAGATATTTTACCCGAGTGGCCGACCCTGCTATAAAGCTGGACTAATAATGTTGATAGATTAAAAAGAAAAATTGGATTAAAGGTTAAAAGGTGTCTGGTTTCAGTTCCAGTTCATCCGAATAGATGCTCACCAGAACGTCAGCCGGGCAAGGCCAGCACCACACTGTGGGGCCTACCCACAGCAGTGACCTCTCCAGTAAACAGCTTAAACTCATGGTTCCGGGCTGGAATCGATCTGCTGCCATGCGAATGCAAGGAAAACTCATTACTCTCTCTCTCTCTCTCTCTCTCTCTCTCTCTCTCTCTCTCTGTATAGCAAACTAAATCTCTCCCTCTTCCGCATTAATCTCCTCTACTTGACAGTATCTCCTAAGAATCGAGATAAACCCTGAAGATTAGAAGGACATTACTTTTAGATTTAACACAATAAGCATAATTGCCACAGGAGAATACAAAGAACATTATCTTGAGCTAATCATTTCCATGACACTATTTTATTTTGATACGCACACGAGGCGCACACAGGTACACTTGGTCATTCTTTTAATGTTGTCCAACCTTTGTGTGTTATCATCATCAGTTGTAAACAATATGCAATTTTGCACTAACTTTTCCGTAACATTTTTCGTTTTGTTTATTCTTATTCTTCAAGTATGCTGTTTGCTTCCTTTCATAACTGAAATAGTTGCCGTAGCTTACTAAAAACGTTCTTGCCTGTCGATATGTAGGACTGGGGTTCGAGTCAGGCTCGATACAGTTTCTGCAACCTCACCTTCATTGAGAGCTAAGGATGGGAGGTTTTTGGGAGCCTATAGGCCTACCTGTTGAGTCATCAGCAGCCATTGCCTGGCCCGCTCTGGTCCTACCTTGGGCGTTGATCATACGTATATATGGTCAGCCTCTAAGGCACTGTCACTACCCCTTGGCTCTGCCATTCATGAACAACCTTTAAATCTTTAAATATCCTTTCAAGGATGATAGATCTAATTCAGATGCAAAATAATGTTAAACAGTTTTCCATAGCATTAATTCATTAATCCAATAAATATAATGAACTTTATCTAAAGCTAAAAGAGACGAATTCCGATTCCTCTGAGTCCGGACGAGACAACCATCCTCAATTATTCAGAGGTTGGATTATTCTACTGCTGATAAAACATTTGGCTCATCACATGTTTTCTATAGATCACCTGTTTCTTCTTCTCTCTCTCTCTCTCTCTCTCTCTCTCTCTCTCTCTCTCTCTCTCTCTCTCTCTCTCTCTCAGGCGGCAAGAGTCAGAATAACCCAATTAGCCATAACCATGACCTACAGTATGCATTCAGATAATCCCGTTTCTAACAAAACACGAAGGTAGTCAGTCAGTCATTCTCTGTATGAGCTTACAGCTGCGTACCTTCTACTATTCCATGGAGATGTATTGTATTTATTTTTGGAGTATATAAATCCAATATTTCTGTCCCCTGTGCCATAACATCTGTCATTCGGAAAAAGATATATAAAAAAAACTTTATATTATGATATGACACTTCAGCTGATAAAGGGTTTCCAATATACAGTTTCTGTAGTCTTTCTGTCGTGTTCATATTTTCCTTTGTTTTGTTGCTTTTATTGGTGCTCAAAAATACTTTATGTTGCAAAAACATTTTCCCTTTTATTGCACGAACAAATGAAATTGATTTTTCTTTCACACACAGAGAGAGAGAGAGAGAAACTCACACCCACTGTATTATAATTATATGAATATTATTAATGCATATATAATAAACTTTATATAAAGATGTATCTATATCATTTATGTATGTATATATATATATATATATATATATATATATATATATATACATGTGTATATATATATATATATATATATATATATGTGTGTGTGTGTGTGTGTGTGTGTGTGTGTGTGTGTGTGTGTATTTCACTTCGTGGATTTGTAGAGTCTGATAAAAAATATCTCGTGGAGATGTCATCTCCGGTGCACAGGAGAAGAAACGATGAGAGAGATTCATCTTTCACCTTTTGAACAGAAGAAGAATGTGGGAGGGAAATAGAAGCCAGAGAAAGGAAATAAGAAAGGAATGAACTCAATAGATCTTCCAAAAGAGAATACATTGAGAAAAGAGGTGATTTAGTCATGGGAATATGGACCCTAGTAAACGCAGATTAAAATCTGGATTAAAGTGAGGAACATAAAGTAAAAGAAATAATGTTCAAACCCCGAGTACTTAAACAGCCAGAAATCAAAGTAAATGATTTGCTAAAGAATCCACAAATACTACAACAATCGTTTCAGGTCAAACCTGAATAAATAGAAATAAGACGAGATTATAGATGATTTTGGAAAGATGACTTCCAATCTGAGCAATAACTTAAAGTCAGTCTACTATTTGAGTATCATGGAAGCCAGGGGATAAATTGTATTCAACTATGAAACAATTGTATTGTGAACAGATATATTTTGAGAAAGTAGGTGACACTTTTTTTCCTTTTTGGAATTTGGAACTAAAAATGGGTGAAGATTCCTTTAAATAATAATTGGGGAAACTGTATAACTTTGAAATTCCATTTGGAATCATTGCGTTGGGAGATGGTTTGGCTGATTCCATCGTTTCATAAAAGAACAATATGTTTCTTAGAGAATTTAATGATGATGCGGCGTTAATGGGTGCGTATGCTTTGTTAATGTACAGTCCAATATTTTTATAGCATGGATATCACTAATGAAGCCTGAGTAATTCCATTGAGTTTTCTGATTAATGTATGCAGAGAGAGAGAGAGAGAGAGAGAGAGAGAGAGAGAGAGAGAGAGAGAGAGAGAGAGAGAGATTCCTATTCACCCATTGATAGTCAGTCCGACAGGTATAAATAGCATATGGCCCCGGACCAGCGGATTGAAAACTCCATGGTATATACACCCTTTCTGAACGGCATCCGCTATTATCTGTATTTCATCCGTACTCTCTCCGGCGATGGATATACATACATGCACACTTCTCTATGAGAAACTCCATTTCCATGTGTATTTGTTTTACTTCTGATTACGTAGTACATTTTTTAAATGGTTGCTTTATTATCCTCTAAACATTGGAAAAAAAAAATATTCTATTTATTGTGAAGTTATTTTGTATAATTTTCAAAATCTGTGTTTCGTTATATCATTTTACTCTAAATTATAGCAAAGCAGTGTCACATGTGTATAACATCTTTATATTCATTGTAAATTGATTTTGCGATAGCGTAATAACCAAGATACACTACAGTCGTCGAAAGATAATATAATCTTCATTTTCATACCAAAAATCGTGCACCTCTTAATAGCCTTCACGTGACACAATGAAGAATCTGTTGGGTCAAAGTCAGGTCATGAACTGACGAATGATGGGGGAGGTCACGTACTTCTACACCGTTATGGATGTCAATAAAATCGTGAGGGAGATTGATGGAGAGAGGAAATACAGTAGACGGAAAGAAGGAAAGATTGGGAGGAGAAGTATCAAGAGATAGACAAACGCAGAGGGAGGTCATAGGACGACAAAATAATTTATGTAAAATAAAAAAAAACTAGCTCAGGTAAAAAAAATCAGAGGATTACGCAATTTTTTTCCTTTTGTCAGTCATTTTCAAACTTAAAGTTCTTGCTGTGACTTTCTATAAGACCTCCATTCGGACATGTGTTCCTCGTATCTCAAAACCCTCTGGTCCATTCCCTGTGCAGCAGATGTGATGGAAGTTTGATAACTTTCTTTTTCTTCTTCTTTTTTGACGAATTCCTCAATTATGATAAATACGAAATGAATTACGTAATCTACTGTATTTCTGAGTAGATGATTATCATCTGAGAAATTTATTGAGTCAAGAATATTTTGTTTTTATTGTCCCGTCAAGGTAACCAGTTAGTTAATCCCATCTCTTTACAACTACAGCTTCCCTTTCAGGTCTCTGGAACCTCAAAGAATCTAGTATACTAGTTCTACTTCACTTTTAATTTAGCAGATTCTTCTCACTATACAATCTGACAAACATTTCTGAAAATATAGGCACAGGATGATGATAATGATGATGATTATGATGATGATGATGGTGAAATTTGCTATAGAATTAACTGATCTCGTAAATCATTCAACACTACACTTGTCTTGAGGAGAGAGAGAGAGAGAGAGAGAGAGAGAGAGAGAGAGAGAGAGAGAGAGAGAGAGAGAGAGTTTTATAAATTCTAAACCACCCATCACGGAAATAGAATAAAATGGGTGATTTTTATTGAATAAAATCAAACTAGATAGATTGATTTTCCTAACGTATTATCAACTTCTTAATTATGCAATAGGACGCTTCATCTGACCTATTGAGATCTGCACAAATCTACATTTGAATCCTTCTCTTATTTTCTATTAACAACAAAACTATTTACATATTATTCTCTCTCTCTCTCTCTCTCTCTCTCTCTCTCTCTCTCTCTCTCTCTCTCTCTCTCTCTCTCTTTATCATTTGTTTGAATGAACTGACGCAAAACTATTTACATATTATTCTCTCTCTCTCTCTCTCTCTCTCTCTCTCTCTCTCTCTCTCTCTATCATTTGTTTGAATGAACTGACGCAAAACTCCTCAATATTACTTTTTCTTGGAAGCGAAAAATACCCTAGCTGAATTTCATAATTCCAAACTTGCAGCAAATTATTTTTTTCTGTGAAACAGGTTGACAAGAGTCTCCTGTTATAGTTTGTATAGGACGGATCTATTTTATCGTTGGTATTGATCTTAAAATATTCTGTATCAGTTATTCATTATTTCTCTTGTATTTCATAACAAGATCACATATCACAATCGTTAAAGGTGGTTCTTTTGCTTCATTTTCCATTGGATATTCTGGCAGTTTTCATTACTACATTATCAGGTTTTTTATTCCTTTAACATTACATGAACACACATAAGTGTATCTGTATCCATTATCTCACGCACAAACAAACACACACAGACATACGATCTTGTGCCACTATTAACAAATTTTCGGTAATGCGTATTTGGATTGAATACGTAAATCTCTCTCTCTCTCTCTCTCTCTCTCTCTCTCTCTCTCTCTCTCTCTCTCTCTCTCTCGCTCTCTCTCTCTTTTTCTCTCTCTCTCTCTACTTTATATAATTCTATCATTTAGATTTGAGAAAAAAGTTAATGTAAGCCTGGATGGTTAAAATATGTGTTTGTGTCTGTCTGTTGATCCAAGGTCATTCGAACATCGACCTCTTTATCAGTTGAAGTTTTTTCTCTTTAGAAATAAAAGTCTAAGGAAGTTCATAAGTAAAAAAGATTTCTTTCTTTCTGAGGAAGATTCAGTGATAACAAATCCTTTATTTTTAAAGTAATTCAATTGAGGGATTCAAATATGATTCTCTGCAACATCTGCGAAGTAAGAATTTATTGTTGCTTTGATAAAAGTTATTTCTTTTAACGATGAGTCATTAAAAAAGATATTCTTTCTGCTACAAATATTTCCTTTGTTACTAAAACCTCTGACCATATTTCAAACGAAGCTCTGCAAAATACTCCGAATATAACAACATAGAAATATATATTCCTTTTCACAGGGGCTCATATTTTTCAGTTTTTCTCCCAGCAAAGAAAATAAATCATGAATTCTACACTTAAGAAGAGAGAGAGAGAGAAAAAAAGGGCGTTTTTATTTAGTAAACAAATGTCCCAAGTCGTTGTATCATCCAAGTAATAGATATAACACAAGCTCAGCATAGTAAGGAAATAACATTTTTTTTCACGCTTTTTTCTTCTTTTACTTTAAAGTTTTCTTACTAAAAAAACCGACATTCTGAAAATAGGGCAATGGTATATATATATATATATATATATATATATATATATATATATGTATATTCAACTTTGCCTTTATTCATAGTTTTTGGATGTATATTTGCATTCAAATAAAAACATTAATAACAATTAATGGATGTAGAATGAATGATTAAGTCAACAATGTATCCCTTTACACTTAGAGTTGGGAGAGATATTAGTCACAATGCCCGCGTGTGGGTGTGGATGTGGATGTATTTGTGGGTGAGGGTATGCGTGTGGTTGTTCGCAGGGGTGTGGGTGTGGGTGTGGTTGTTTGTGTGGATGTGTTTGGGGGTATGAGTGTAGATGTGTTTGTGGGTGTGGGTGTGAGTGTGGGTGTGGCTGTGGGTGCAGATGTGGGCTTGGGTGTGGATGTGTTTGCGGGTGTCTGTCAGTGTGGTGTGGGTGTGGATGTGTTTGTGGGTGTGGGTGTGAGTGTAGGTGTGGTGTGGGTTCAGGTGCAGGCAAGGGTGGGGATGTGTTTGTGGGTGTCAGTGTGGTGTCGGTGTGGGTGTGGATGTGTTTGTGGGTGTGAGTGTGGATGTGTTTGTGTGTGAGTATCAGTGTAGGTCCAGGTTGAGGCATGGGTGTAGATGTGTTTGCGGGTGTCAGTGGGGTGTGGGTGTGGATGTGGGTGTGGGGCGGGATGTGGATTTTTTTGTGGGTGTGATTGTTGGTGTGGGTGTGGGTGCAGGTGTGGGCATGGGTATGATGTGTTTGCTGGTGTCAGTGTGGAATGGGAGTGGGTGTGGATTTGGATGTGGATGCAGGTGTGGGCATGAGTATGGGTGCTGATGTGGGTGAGGGTGTGGATGTGTTTTGGGTGTGGGTGTGGATGTGGATGTGGGTGTGGGGCGGGATGTGGATCTTTTTGTGAGTGTGAGTGTTGGTGTGGGTGTGGGTGCAGGTGTGGGTGTGGGTGTGATGTGTTTGCTGGTGTCAGTGTGGTATGGGTGTGGGTGTGGATTTGGATGTGGATGCAGGTGTGGGCATGAGTATGGGTGCTGATGTGGGTGAGGGTGTGGATGTGTTTGCGGATGTCAGTTTGGTATGTGTGAGGATCTGGGTGTGGGTGTGGATGTGGGTGCGGGGAATGAGTGTGGATGTGTTTGCGAGTATCAGTGTGGCGGGGGTGTGGATGTGTTTGTGGGTGTTGGTGTGGGTGTGGATGTGTTTATGGGTATGGTTGTATATGTAGGTGTGGATTTGGATATTGAAGTTTGTGTGGGTGTGGACGTGGATGTGGGTATGGGTGTGAATGTGTTTGTGGATGTGGGTGTGGGAAAATGGGTGTGGATTTGGGTGTGGATGTGTTTGCGGGTGTCAGTGTGGTGTGGTGTGGATATGTTTGTTGGTGTGGGTGGGGATGTAGGTGTGGGCATAGGTGTGGTTGTGAGCGTGGGTGTAGGTGTGGACACATGTAGATGTGGGTGTGGGTGTGGATATTGATGTGGGTGTGGGTGTGAATGTGTTTGCATTTGTGGATTTGGGTGTTGGTATGGGCGTGATTGTGGGTGTGGGTGTTGGTGTGGGTGTGAATGTGTTTGTGTTTGTGTTTGTGGATGTGGGTGTGAGTATGGGCGTGGGTGTTGGTGTGGGTATTGGTGTGGGTGTGGATATGTTTGTTGGTGTGGGTGGGCATGTGGGTGTGGGCACGGGTGTAGGTGTGTTTGTGGGTATGGGTGTGCCCGTGGGTGTAGGTGTGCATTAGTAATTGAAACCAGAAAAAGCTTTAACTATTAAATTTGTTTTGCTTCTGGAATAAAGAAACAAAGGAAAATTCTTATTTTAAAATGACTGAAAGTAAGACATGCCCGTGCCCTAGTGACAACTTCTACACACATACACACACACACAGACACACACACACACACACACATATATATATATATATATATATATATATATATATATATATATATATCGTAGTGCCCTCTGAAAAACTAAGATAGTTTCTCTTCGGACAGACTGTCCTGCAGATAGTTTTCAGGAGAACAGCAGAAATACATTTATTTTTCTCCATTTACTGTTTAGTGTTGACACGTTTCCTCACTTTCCCAAACGAGTCATTTCAACTCCAATTATCATCAAATCGTTTTATCTGTTGTTAAAAATATTCTGACGCCATTATAATTCGAATAATCTTGCTTTGTGTTCTCTTCGTTCTTCTTGAACATCAATGCAACATGAACTCTGATTGAAGCAGCCTGATGTATTTCTGATATATTTTTGCAGTCTGCTGTCTTATATTATAGGCAAAATGTTGTATGTCATATTTCTGTAGCCGCTTCTCTCTCTCTCTCTCTCTCTCTCTCTCTCTCTCTCTCTCTCTCTCTCTCTCTCTCTCTCTGGAGCGACAAGTAACTGAATTTGATAGCGCCTTGTTGAATTCACAACTTTTTATATCTTGTGATCGGACCTGTGACATAAACAATATATACGAGTTAGTTTCTAACTGAGATATACATTTCATTATATAGGCTATAGAGTTAGTGTTTCCCATGTGTCTATGTCTATTCATGTAACGCTTTATATAAGTCTTTGCTCCTCTGGTGTTGTTCAAAATATCATGTTCAGGGTAAAGGTTAATTTGCTAGCAATAAGAGCGCCTTCATACTCTTGTTGGAAACACATGCTCGACTTTATTTTAAATCTGATTATTCTAGCTTCATTTCTTCCGTGTTAATTATCTTACTTATTGTATCACACTTATACTTATAGATAATACACACGCTCTCTCTCTCTCTCTCTCTCTCTCTCTCTCTCTCTCTCTCTCTCTCTCTCTCTCAATCTTCATAATGAGTGATTTTAATTTTCAAAGGATATAGTCAGCAGTTGACTCAATCATAAGAAGCAACTATACCTTATATTTCTTTTGATTAATATCAGACCTGAGTAATATGCAGTCTGATATTCTCATTAACCCCAATGTTAAGTGATTGCAAACAAAAGTTAAAACAAACTAAATTAGATAACAATAAACTCGAGAAAGAAGGATTGGATTACTTCTTCTGTTTTCAGGAGAGCTGTGAATGCAATCAAATGTCTCGGAGAAATAGAGTTTATATTAGATTTTCCTTCCTTATCTCAAAGAAAGTTACAAGTGAGACACGAGGAAGAAAATACAGTTTTATAGGAAGACGAAAAGAAGAAGCAGCGGAGGACGTTAAAATAAAGAAATAATCATATGTAGTATTATTATTATTATCATTATTATTACTCGATAAGTTACTCCCCTAGTTAGAAAAGCAGGAAGCTATAAGCCCAGGGAAAATAGCTCAGCGAGGAAAGGAAACAAGGAACTAAGAGAAGTAATTAACAATCAAAATAAAAATGTTTAAGAACAATAACGTTGAAATAAATATTTCAGATTTAAACAATAAAAACTTTAACAAAGCAAGGAGAAGAGAAACAAGACAGAACAGAGTGCACGAGTGTACCCCAAGTAAGAGAACTTTAACCCAAGACAGTGGAAGACAGTGGTACAGAGGCTATGGCACTACCCAAGACTAGAGAACAATGGTTTGATTTTAGATTGTCCTTCTCCTAGAAGACCTGCTTACCATAGCTAAAGAGTCTCTTCTACCCTTACCAAGAGGAAACTAGCCACTGAACAATTACAGTTGAATAGTTAACCCTTTTGGTAAAGAAGAATTGTTTAGTAATCTCAGTGATGTCAGGTGTACAAGGACAAAGGAGAATAAGTAAAGAATAGGCCAGACTATTCTGTGATTGTGTATCTGTGTCTGTGTGTGTATGTGTGTAAGAAAAGGGAAAATAATCCGCTACCAGAGAGAAAGATTCAATGTAGTACTGTCTAGCGAGGTAAAGGACCCCATAACTCTCTAGCAGTAGAATCTCAACGGGTGGCTGGTGCCCTGGCCAACCTAATACCTACCGAGAACTTATTATATATATATATATATATATATATATATATATATATATATATATATATATATATATATTTATATATATATATATATATATATATATATATATATATATCTATTTATCTATCTATCTATCTATCTATATATATATATATATATATATATATATATATATATATATATATATATATATATATATATATCACGTTTTTGGGTCTGAACAAAGAATTTATGGACTCTGCTCTGCTATGGACAGTTAAAACCTCTAAAATTGCACATGATAACTTATTGTATAAGACTTAAAATCATGATCAATAAATGTTGATTTTACAGGATATGTAGTTAATGAGTCTTTAAAATCAGTACTATTTAAAGGCAGCTAGACTTTCTTTCTCCCCCGAGCCCTGATAGTGGAATCGCCCATTATAGACACATGGATACCCCAACAACCATCAATAAAGGAAGTAAGGCAACAAAAAGAACAAATAAACAGCCTTTATGATCTTGTATATATCCCAACAAATGAAATATATATTAGGAAATACGACGAGGCTGAGATACCAACAAGATTTTATTCGTCATATTTTCTGTGTTTGAACGTTTTTTGTGGTTTCATAGGTTGGCACTCCTGACTGGTGGATGGCCACTGAAAGAAGTCAGGTGTTGTGATGACGTCAAAAGCAAAGAACGCAGAAGACGAAATGGAAATTTTAAACACATTCTGTTTTACGTGTTTTTATTACTTCAATTAAGATCTGTAGTTGAGGATGTTGTTTTGCTCAAGGAAAGAGTTAAGAAATTGATATTTCATATCTTGCAAAAGAAAATAACTCTGATCAGATTATCAGTAGCTGATAATTTCTAACATTTTAGTCAGCGTTGCACAACGTTACCACGTATCCTTTAACCCTTTTTTTTCTCTATTATCTCTTCGTCATATTGATATTTTTTAATTTGTTTCCCTTGGAATACCGATATACATAGTTTCCCTATTATTTTAATATTTTCTCTACATTTGGGAACTAAAGAAGGAAGCAAAAATTGTAGAGAAAGAAAGAAAAAATGACGATAAGAATCAACTACGAACTAATGAAAGATAGAAAGAAAGAATCAGTAATAAACTGATGCCACAACAAGAAGATTCGTCAACACCTCCGTAAAAAATATTGATTTCACAATGCTAATAATAAAAAAGGTATTATTATTATTATTATTATTATTATTATTATTATTATTATTATCATTATTTCCTAACCTATAACACTAGTTGGATAATCAGGATGCTAAAAGCCTAAGGTCCCCAACAGGGAAAATAGCCCTGTGTTTTCGCCATGACATCGATTGTGAAATAATTATACGTGTGAAATAGATAATACAGCTGTTTGGAATAAAAGGGAACTAAACAAGACAGAGTTAGGAGCAAGCGCGTGAGAAATGTGTTTACAACTAAATGTATGAAAGGCCTTTAATCCCAAGCTCATCAACCTTTAACCGTGACATCTGGCGAACAGGGCCTGTATAAGAAAGACTGAATTAATGAATGTTTGGATGATGTGAAGTTACTGATGTGAGGACATACGCACTTGTTAAGCAGCAGTGCCAATTTTCTTTTTTTTATCTTTTATTATGAAATACACATTTACAATCTTACACACACACACACACACACACACACACATATATATATATATATATATATATATATATATATATATATATATATGTGTGTGTGTGTGTGTGTGTATATATATATATATATATATATATATATATATATATATATATATATATATATATGTGATATCCCCATATGTTGTACATATGCTAACATATCTGATTTGTCTAAAGTTTATTTTTCCATTTTCTTTGTAAATACATCACCTTATTTCAGCGCCATCTTCATTCCATTCTTCTCATTATCTTTTGTTTACACTCGCCTTCCTGCTGTAAATCATCCCTGTTTTCTTACCTTACATGTTATAAGGTAACCCCAAATTTATTGTTTTGTTAGAATACATTGTTCTCACCACGAGATTCATCTACCTTACTCACCCATTCACTTTGCATTGCTTATTATTGTTGTTTTGAAGTGCTTTTTCATTGTTTTGTTTAACGTAAGATTAAAGTTTTGTTTATAACATAGTTTATTGTTCCTGTCCTCCAATTATCCTGCTATTGGTGCTTCTGTTGTCTGCAACCAGCTTTAAGAAGATACATTTGATCATAATCAACAATCTTATACACTCGTAATAAGAAACAAGTGAATTTGGAAGTCTACCCATATGACTTCTATTTTGTTGTGTGAAGAGAACTACCGCCCATTATAAAGGGGTAATTGTTTGCACAGTGGTTCGTCACATAATAGTTGGGGGCCTGTCCGGGATCTGATGTGCGATCTGATGTACGATATGATGTGTGATATGATTCATCAAATTTATATCAAGTGATTGAATCGTGAAAGAACAGTTCCAGTGATTATGAACAGTATCGAGTGTTGTGTTGTGGCGTACCAAGGATAAAGGACGACAGTAATAATTCCAAGGTAAGGTAGATGTCTCGTCTCTCTCTCTTTAGACATTTATGTATATATGTCTGGGTAGTCATTTGGTTGTAAGAGGAACAAGTCACGCTTAATATAGTTAAGACTTGGGTATGCTGATTGTCCAGCTTCTAAACCACCCTTATTAATTGAAGATACCCCCAGTAGGTAGCTTTTAAAGTTTCGCCTACTCAAATCTCGTATCCCAGAGATTTCTCATAAAAAAAAAAAAAAATCTGAAGCCCTAAGATTTTGCCATTTCTTAAAATCGCCATTCAAAAGTGATATTTAGGAAATAAGTCAAATTTCATTATATGTGATTTATTAAATTAAGTTTCATTATAATATGTGAAATTTCCTCCATCTCTATTTCATTATAAAGTGATTTATTTTGTTATATAAATTTCTTAAGTGAATTTAGCCAATTTCCAATTTTAGAGATTTTCGTAATTCTAATCGTTATCTTTAGTCAGGAAATTAACTTATATATTGTTTGGTGTTAAAAGTACTATTTTGGTGTACAAATAACATTTACGTGTCGGTAAATGAATATTTAAATACTTGTGTTAAATTACTCCTGTTATATCTATAAAGCGCATACTACGTTTTTTTGTTCAGTTTGCGCATTATTCTGATAATCAATTACTTTAAACTAGGTGTTGACTATTAACTAGATACTTTATCATAACGAGAATAATATAGTTTTTCAATATTAAACTTACCCGATAATCATGTAGCTGTCAACTCCGTTGCCCGACAGAATTCTATGGAGGGATACGCCAGCTATCACAATACTAGAAGGGGGTGTACTCACCAGCGCCACCTGTGGCCAGGTACTCAATCATTTGTTGTTTACACCTCCTCAATTATTCCTCTGTCGTGCCTCCGGCTAGACGTTCTGGGATACGCTTATGGTCTTCGAGTTTATTCTCGCTTATTTGGTGATGTATTCTCTTTGATTTACGGCTGTCGCATTACTAGAAACCTTCTGATATTAGCTAGATAGCTTTTATTTAATTCAGTTTAACGGTTAACGATTTTTTGCTTGTTTTTTGGATCTCCCTTTGACTTCTCTTGAAAACAAAATGTCTGACATTTCGCAAGCCCCCTCCCATAGACGATGTAGGTCTTGCAATAGACGTATTCCGAAGGTCTCGGTAGATCCTCACACCGCTTGTTCTGACTGTAGGGACAGACCCTGTCAGTTAGAAAATTGATGTGAGGAATGCGCCGGACTTTCGGAATTGGATTTTGTCCGACTTTTGAAGTATTCTTCTAAGTTAGAGAGAATTAGAGCTAGGAGGAGTTCGTCTCACTCTTCTTTATTTTCCTCATCTCATGATCCCCAACCTGATCCTACCCCTGTAGTGGCTACCCCCGATCCTACTGTGTGCCCTCCGCCTGATATGTCAGTGGTTTTACGCGCTATTCAGGCTTTAGGCGATAAGGTAGAGTCAGTGGTAAGTGACCATAAGTCTCTGATGGCCGAAGTGAAAGAGTTGAAGGCCAAGAGTGCAGTGGGTGAAGTTAGTGCCAGTGCTGTGACGAGTGCTAGTGTCGGTGCAGTGCCTTGTACTAGTGTTAGTGCCAGTGTGGTGCGTGGGGATTTTTCTGTGCGAGCCAGTCGTTCTCCCAGTCCGGGACCTCTTGCAAGCTCCCAAGCCCAGGGGAGAAGCAATGTCGAAGGGCATAAGGGTTCGGCAGGCCTTGTTAGGCGCACAGAATTATCCTCAGTGGTTGCGGGCGTGTCTTCCACAGACCGTCACTCCCACTTGCAGACGATTGAGCCCGTCTTCCGCTCGTCCGCTGATCTTCTCTCGGGGAAGAAACGTTGGTCTCAGGTCTCTAGACCGCTTAAACGCAGAGTCCAGCCATCGAGTGCTCAGCCAGGTTGCAGTAGTTGGCTCAGCTCTGACTCGCCTCAGTCATCTAGCGACTGTACTCCGCCCAAGAGGAGTAAGGTACAACAGAGCTGCACCGGTGGTGCAACCACTGTTATGGCTTTACCTCAGTCTGCCACTGTCTCTGCTGATCCCAAGTGGTCTATGCTTCAGTCCATGCAAGCTCAGCTGTCGGACCTGATGCGTGAGTGTCGTGCTGAGAGTGTTGCTCCTCCTGCACCTGTGGTGCACCAACCTCCTGCACCCGTTCAGCCTGTGCTGCACCCGCCTGCACCGGTGGTGCACCTACCTCCTGCACCCGTTCAGCCTGTGCTGCACCCGCCTGTACCGGTGGTGCACCAACCTCCTGCACCCGTTCAGCCTGTGCTGCACCCTCCTGCACCGGTGGTGCACCAACCTTCTGCACCCGTTCAGCCTGTGCTGCACCCACCTGCACCGGTGGTGCACCAACCTCCTGCACTCGCTGCACCCAGTCGCAGCTCCATCTGCCAGGCTTACGAGGTTGAACCACTTTCTGTGTTCACTGTTCCCAGTGTTGTTCAGCATCAGCCTTCTTTAAGGCAACCTTCGGTTTGGGATCAGGAGGATTACTCCACTCTTCCTCCTCCTCCCCTGGCTGCTCCACCGGCGGTGCAACTCTCGGTGGAAGTACAACAACCTCTTCCACCTGTGAGTCAGTCTCCTCAGTTGCTGCACCGAGCTCTACCCGTGCACCCTGATCCTGCTCCTCAGACATCTCTGCTTGCGGGATCTTTACCTTGTTCTGCACAGCCTCGGTCTCTTCACGCTCCACTCATACCACAGGAACAGGAACGGACTACTCCGCCTCCGTCCTCCGTTCAGCTGGTGCATTCCTTGGGTGCAACTCTTGCTAGGAGTCATCCTCCTTCACCCTTGCACCTGCCTTCTGCTCCGACTGTTGTTCAACCTATGCAGTCTGAACCTCAGGTTTTCCCTCAAGTTGAGGAAACCTCTGCTGTTGTTCCTACCCATTCTGACTCTGCGGTTCAGCATTCTGGTCCTTTTGCTTCGCTACCTTCTGCTGATGAAGTGTCGGATGATGAGGAGGCACATCTTGATCCCTCATCAGACGTGGAGGAGTCTAAGCCTTCTCCATTGTCTGTTGATTTTAGAAAGGTCTTGGCTCTACTCAGGGAGCTTTACCCTGACCACTTCGTCTCTGCTGTTCCCCGCTCTCCTCCATCTGAGTTTTCGCTAGGCGTGCAACAAGCTAAGTCGTGCTATACTAAGCTTGTCCTAGCTAGATCCTCCAAGAGGGCCTTAAGGATCTTAGGGGATTGGCTTCAGTCTAAACAACACCTGGGCAAGACTTCCTTCATGTTCCCTCCAACGAAGCTCGCATCGAAAGGTTGCGTTTGGTATGCCACAGGGGAAGCACCAGGCTTGGGAGTTCCTGCCTCTGCCCAGGCTGACTTCTCAAGTCTGGTGGACTCGCCTAGGAGGACTGCGATGAGACGCTCGAAGGTTTGTTGGACCTTCTCAGACCTGGATCATCTTCTGAAAGGGTTGTTCAGAGCTTTCGAGATGTTCAATTTTCTCGACTGGTGCCTGGGAGCCCTCAGCAAGAAAACATCTCCTGCGGACAAAGACTCTGCCATGTTAATTATGTCCTGCATGGATAAGGCTATCAGGGATGGATCGGGTGAGCTAGCGTCGTTATTTGTATCAGGGGTGTTGAAGAAAAGAGAACAACTGTGTTCCTTCCTCTCAGCCAGCATTACACCGTGCCAGCGGTCTCAGCTCCTTTTTGCTCCACTCTCTAAGTTCCTCTTTCCAGAGGAGCTAGTTAAGGACTTGTCGGCTGCCCTGATACAGAAGGACACGCACGATCTTGTAGCTTCATCGGCTCGTAAGTCTAAGGTTACCACCTCTGTCCCCAAGACTTATCGCTCTCCAGTGGCTGATACCCCGGCCACTAGGTTCATACCGCCCTTTCGTGGTAGAGCCCCCAGCCGAGGAAGCTCCCGTCCAGACTCTCACAGGGGCAAGTCTAAGAAAGGACCCAGGACATCCAAGGGAAAACACTGACTCTCAGATTCTCCAGACAACAGTAGGTGCCAGGCTCAAGATCTTCTGGCAAGCCTGGGAGAAGAGAGGTGCAGACGCACAGTCTGTCAGTTGGCTGAGGTACGGTTACAAGATTCCATTCTGCCTCAAACCGCCTCTGACCACATCGCCCATCAACCTCTCTCCCAACTACAAAGAAGAGGACAAGAGGCTAGCATTGCAACAGGAGGTGTCGCTACTTGTGCAGAAGAAGGCAGTGGTTATAGTCCGGGACCATCAATCCCCGGGCTTCTACAACCGTCTCTTTCTTGTGGCCAAAAAGACAGGAGGTTGGAGACCGGTGCTGGACGTCAGCTCTCTCAACGAGTATGTCACCAAGCAGACGTTCACAATGGAGACGACCAAGTCGGTCTTAGCAGCGGTCAGACAGGAGGACTGGATGGTCTCATTGGACTTGAAAGATGCATACTTTCACGTTCCCATTCATCCAGACTCCCAACCTTTCCTGAGATTCGTTTTCGGAAAGGTTGTCTATCAGTTCCAAGCCCTGTGTTTTGGCCTAAGCACAGCTCCTATGGTCTTTACTCATCTGATGAGGAATGTAGCGAAATTCCTGCACTTATCGAACATCAGAGCCTCCCTCTACCTAGACGACTGGCTGTTGAGAGCCTCCACGAGTCGTCGTTGTCTGGAGAACCTCTCTTGGACTTTAGATCTAATCAGAGACCTAGGTCTATTAGTCAATTTAGAGAAATCTCAACTCATTCCCTCCCAATCCATTGTGTATCTGGGAATGGAGATTCAGAGTCGGGATTTTCGGGCTTTTCCATCGGCCCCCAGGATAAACCAAGCCCTACAGTGCATCTTGAGCATGCTGAAGAGGAGCAATTGCTCAGTGAGACAGTGGATGAGTCTCACAGGGACCCTCTCATCTCTGGCCCTGTTTGTCGAGCTGGGGAGACTCCACCTCCGCCCTCTTCAATTCCATCTTGCAGCTCATTGGGACAAGGGCTCGACTCTAGAAGCAGTCTCTATCCCTATCAACCAAGAGATGAAGACCACTCTCCGGTGGTGGAAGCACAATCTTCTTCTCAAGGAGGGTCTATCATTGGCCATCCAGACCCCCCATCTTCTTCTCTTCTCGGATGCATCGGACTCGGGCTGGGGTGCGACCTTGGACGGACGGGAATGCTCAGGAGTGTGGAACAAGGAACAAGGATTACTCCACATCAATTGCAAGGAACTGTTAGCAGTCCATCTTGCCCTGTTGAACTTCAAGTCCCTCCTGCTAGGCAAAGTGGTGGAGGTGAATTCAGACAACACCACAGCCTTGGCTTACATCTCCAAGCAAGGAGGGACCCATTCGAGGAGCCTTTACGAGATCGCAAGGGACCTCCTCATTTGGTCAAGAGGTCTAAACCTCACTCTGGTCACGAGGTTCATCCAGGGCGATATGAATGTTTCAGCGGATCGCCTCAGCAGAAGGAATCAGGTCATTCCCACGGAATGGACCCTCCACAAGAGTGTGTGCAACAGACTTTGGACGTTGTGGGGTCAGCCTACCATAGACCTGTTTGCCACCTCCATCACCAAGAGACTTCCGCTTTATTGTTCCCCTGTTCCAGACCCTGCAGCGGTTCATGTAGATGCTTTCCTTCTGAACTGGTCCCATCTCGACCTGTACGCATTCCCTCCGTTCAAGATTATAAACAAAGTTCTGCAGAAATTCGTCTCGCACGAAGGGACACGGCTGACGCTGGTTGCTCCCCTTTGGCCTGCAAGAGAATGGTACACAGAGGTACGTCAATGGCTAGTAGACTTCCCCAGGACTCTACCTCTAAGAGTGGACCTTCTACGTCAACCACACGTAGACAGGTTGCACCCAAACCTCCACGCTCTTCGACTGACTGTCTTCAGACTGTCGAAAGATTCGCTAGAGCTAGAGGCTTTTCGAAGGAGGCAGCCAGTGCGATTGCCAGAGCTAGAAGAATTTCCACTCGTAGAGTCTACCAGTCTAAGTGGGAGGTCTTCCGAAGCTGGTGTAGAGCCAATTCAATATCCTCTACCAATACCTCTGTGATCCAAATAGCTGACTTCCTGATTCATCTTAGGAATGAGAGATCCCTTTCTACTTCTACAATTAAAGGGTATAGGAGCATGTTGGCCTCAGTCCTCCGCCATAGGGGTTTGGACCTGTCTTCCAACAAGGACCTTCAAGACATTCTCAAGTCTTTTGAGACGTCTAAAGAACGTCGTCTTTCCACTCCAGGCTGGAATCTGGACGTAGTCTTAAGGTTCCTTATGACATCTAGGTTCGAACCTCTCCAGTCAGCTTCCTTCAAGGATCTTACCCTCAAGACTGCTTTTCTCGTTTGCCTTGCCACAGCTAAGAGAGTCAGTGAGGTTCATGCCTTCAGCAAGAACATTGGTTTCACAACCGAATCAGCTACATGTTCTTTTCAGCTTGGATTCCTAGCAAAGAACGAGCTTCCTTCACGTCCTTGGCCTAGATCGTTCGAAATACCTAGCCTCTCCAACATGGTAGGTAACGAACTAGAGAGAGTTCTTTGCCCTGTCAGAGCTCTCAAATATTATCTGAAGAGGTCTAAACCTATTCGAGGACAGTCAGAAGCCTTATGGTGTGCCATCAAGAAACCCTCGAGACCCATGTCCAAGAATGGGCTTTCGTACTATATAAGGCTTCTGATCAGAGAAGCACATTCTCACTTAAAGGAGGAAGACCTTGCGTTGCTGAAGGTAAGGACCCACGAAGTAAGAGCTGTTGCTACTTCGTTGGCCTTTAATAAAAACCGTTCTCTGCAGAGCATTATGGATGCAACCTATTGGAGGAGCAAGTCAGTGTTTGCATCATTTTATCTGAAAGATGTCCAGTCTCTTTACGAGAACTGCTACACCCTGGGACCATTCGTAGCAGCGAGTGCAGTAGTAGGTGAGGGCTCAGCCACTACATTCCCATAATCCCATAACCTTTTTTAACCTTTCTCTTGAATACTTTTATTGTTGTTTTTATGGTTGTTACGGTAGGCTAAGAAGCCTTCCGCATCCTTGGATTTGGCGGGTGGTCTATTCATTCTTGAGAAGCGCCGGGGTTAAAGGTTTGGTAGAGGTCCTTTAGTAGGGTTGCAACCCCTTGTACTTTGGCACCTTTGGGTTGATTCAGCCTCCAAGAGGAACGCTGCGCTCAGTAAGGAAGACGAACTTTAAATAAAAGGCAGAGTAACGGTTCTATTCGACTTCCTTACCAGGTACTTATTATTTCATTGTTATTTGAGATAACTGTTATATGAAATTTGGGGATACTTAGCTATCCTTTAATCATGTACACTGGTTTTCACCCACCTCCCTGGGTGTGAATCAGCTACATGATTATCGGGTAAGTTTAATATTGAAAAATGTTATTTTTATTAATAAAATAAATTTTTGAATATACTTACCCGATAATCATGATTTAATCGACCCTCCCTTTCCTCCCCAGAGAGAACCAGTGGACCGAGGAATAATTGAGGAGGTGTAAACAACAAATGATTGAGTACCTGGCCACAGGTGGCGCTGGTGAGTACACCCCCTTCTAGTATTGTGATAGCTGGCGTATCCCTCCATAGAATTCTGTCGGGCAACGGAGTTGACAGCTACATGATTATCGGGTAAGTATATTCAAAAATTTATTTTATTAATAAAAATAACATATTTATATAAATTAAAATGTAACATTGAAAAGTTATCGTATTTAAGCTGGTATAAATTAAAAGGAAATGTAAACTAGAACGTGCTAATTAGGTATGTTTAAAGTAAAAAATACCTTTGCGTTTTAAAGTCTTGTTTACCGATTCGGTAAAATTGTTGTAAAAGTTTGTGATAAGCGTGTCGTTTGAGTAATTATGAAGTAGTTAGCCGAGTGCTCAAGATCTCGAGTATAAAAAAAAAAATAATTGTTCAGTCGTTAACTGTGAATAAAAGTTTTAATAGTATTATTGTAAGTTTCGCGAGACTTAATTTTGTATTTAAGCTATTTCTGTGTAATGTGATCTAATCATATAATTTTGTAATTTTGTGATCTCTCGATCTTGTAATTTTGTGATCGCTATTTTGTATTTCTGTGATCGAAAGATTGTTATTTTGCGATCGTATGATCTTATACTTATTCTTGTAAAGTTTGGATATTTATTTTAGTTTGTACTTATCTTGCGCCACGGGCGACATTCAAAATGCCTTTCAACTTGCAACAATTTATTGTATCACCACGGGATCATGTGGAATCTCTCACAGTTGCCACAAAAACTGACCTAAAGAATCTAGCTCGCCATTATGATGTACAGGTTCCCGCAACTGCCGTAAAATGTGTAATTCTCAGTCATATTTTGAACTTCCTTGTAGATGAAGATATTGTTCCAGAAGAAGAATTGGCTGACGTTCGAGCTCTAACAGTTACCAATCCAAATGGTGACTTGGATAAACTAAGTCTACAGCTGGAGTTGGAAAAGATGAAGATGCAAGCCGCAACTGCAGCGGCAACTGCCGCAATTGCCGCCGCTGAGGTAGAAGAAAGGAAAGCCGCTGCTGCTGAACGAGCCGCAACTGCCGCCGCTGAGGTAGAAGAGAGGAAAGCCGCTGCTGCTGAAAGAGCCGCAACTGCCGCAACTCTGGTAGAACGAGAAAGAGCCGCTGCTGCTGAACGAGCCGCAACTGCCGCCGCTGAGTTAGAAGAGAGGAAAGCCGCTGCTGCTGAGCGCAAGGCTGCTGCCGCTGCTTCCCTGGAACGTATCAAGGTGGAAACTGCTTTGGAGCAACAAGAAAAAGCAAGTGAACAGAAAAACAACGCTCTCCGTGTTAGGCTGCAGATTGAGAGAGAAGCGGCCACAGTAACAGAACGGGATCTGGCATTTATAAGACTGAAAGAAAAGGAAGAAGGTAAGCTAATTCCCGAACCCTTTGATGTGGGCAAGGTGCAGAAATTGCTGCCCACATTTGAAGAACGGGAACCTGATAACTACTTTTCTGTGTTCGAAGACACAGCCAAGAATCTCAATTGGCCTCAGGACAAATGGTATTTAATCATCCGGAACTCATTTAAAGGTAAAGCATTATCTGTATGTGCCACTATGTTAGAGGAACATGATTATTTCATAATTAAACAGGCAATCCTTGATGCTTATTCTATTACTGCGGAAGGTTATAGGCAAATATTTCGTAATAGTCAGAAGCAAGTTCAGCAGACCTTTTTTAGAATTTATGAATGGAAAGATTAAACAGTTTCAGAAGTGGGTAGACAAAGTAGATGTCAAAACTTTCGAGCAGTTGAAAGATTTAATAGTAATGGAGGAGTTCTTAAGGAAAATACCAGGTAGCATTAATGTGTATCTAAGAGAGCAGAATGAATCTGACCCTAAGAAAGCCGCTTTAAAGGCAGATGACTATGCTCTTATTCATAAAGTAGGTAAAACCCCATATAGAGAAACTAGACCTAAGGAAACTTGTACATACTGCAAACAAGAAGGACATCATATTTCAGAATGTCCTGATCCACATTGTGCAGCTTCATACTTAAAGAGAAAACCTAATCCCCCTCAATTCTCTCCTAAGCAAATGAATCTCTCCAAACAGGAACCAAAACCTAAGGTGGAGAAGAAAAAGACCTTCCATTGTGCATCACAAGAGTCCCAAGCGTTTGCACCCTTCACTTGCTCTGGCAAAATAAATGGTAAACCTGTAACCATACTCAGAGACACTGGATCCTCTCAAACGATCGTCTCTCCTAAAGTAATACGACCTAAAGGTGAAACTCACAGGTATGTTGCAGTTAATGACTTAACCAGTAAGTCTATGTTGCCTCTCATTAATGTAAACCTTCATTGTCCTTATTTCTCTGGAGCTACTGAAGTAGCTGTAAATCCAGAACTGTTACCATGCAAGAATGTAGATGTAATCCTGGGTAATGACATAGCTAACTCTGTTGTCTTAACAAACTTAATAGCAGTATCTCCAGGTGATGTTGTACAGGAGGAATGCTTAGTAGTGACACGAAGCAGAAAAAAGGACACCCCTACTGAATCATCATCAAACCCGTTGCCAGTCTCTGAACCTATGGATTTCAACGAGTTGATGAGTACATATAAGATCCAACCTGATTCCTTTAGCTATCAACAAAGGAAAGATGTCACTCTACAGCAGTGTTTCAACCAATTGAAACCAAAGGATACCAACAAGTGTTCTTATTTTTATATTAATAATGATGTACTAATGAGAAAATTCAGGTCCAGCAAGAACAGTCATCTAGAAACCTGGAAGGATCTATTCCAGGTAGTTGTTCCTAAGGATATAAGACCTCTGATCCTAGAATTGTCTCACTCTGCTGACTCTCATCTTGGTATCACTAAAACATATGGACGCATCAGTCAAGACTTTTATTGGCCAAACATGAAGAATGACATTAAAGAGTACGTAAAAACATGTACAACATGTCAAAAAGTAAGTAGTCCTAATGTAAAAGTACCAGTTGCACCCTTAAAACCTATACTTGTGCCTAAAGAACCTTTCAGTAAGATCATAGTAGATTGTGTAGGCCCTTTGCCTAAGACAAAAAGGGGACATGAATACTTGCTTACGGCCTTATGCCCAACTACGCGTTATCCATTTGCAGTACCTTTAAGAAACATTTCAGCCAAGAACATCCTAAAGTCACTAGTGTCCATATTTACTGTTGTAGGATTTCCAACTGAACTACAATGTGATCAAGGAACCAATTTCATGAGTCATGCTTTTAAAACAGCTATGAAAGATTACCATATAACCCAAGTCTCATCCTCAGCTTACCATCCACAGACCAATGGAGCATTAGAACGCACTCACCAGACCATTAAAAATCTTCTCCGGAAATACATCCATAGTTCAGGTAACGAGTGGGATTGCGATTTGGAACTGATCATGTACATCATACGAGGAGTTCGAAATCAGTCTACTGGTATGTCACCTTTTGAACTACTCTTCGGTCGACGGCCACGAACTATCCTCAGTTCAGTCAAAGAACGCATCCTGAAGTTGGGAGATAATGAGGTACCTCTTTCCCAATATATTTCAGAACTCAACAAGAAACTTTCAGATCTTCACTCCATTGCCAAAACTAACTTGATAACAGCTCAAGAGAAGATGAAGATTAACTATGATAAAAAGGCTAAAACCAGAAGTTTCAAAGTAGGAGATGCAGTGCTGCTATACCATCCGATTGCAGGCTCTCCCCTACGAGAGAAATACCAGGGACCTTATACCATCACTCAACGTATCTCGCCAACCAACTATATAATCGCCACTCCAGATAAGCGTAAGTCTACTCAATTAGTCCACATAAACCTCTTAAAGGCCTATTTGTCTCCCTCAACAGCTGAAAATAAAACGGTAATGATTACTAGTGCCATACCATACATAGATTGTCCTATGGATCAATTTACAGATGATCCAATAACTGCATCTTGGCAGGATTCTCAAAACTCAAAGATCTTGGAAAACTTATCAGACTATCTAAAACCCTTATCTGCATCAAAATGTAAATCTTTAGTAGCTTTATTCCATGAATTTCCTAGTATAACTTCAGATAAACCAGGCAGATGCACCATGCTAGATCATGACATCAAACTACAACCAGGTGCTGCACCCATTAAACAAGCTTTCTATCGAACATCACAGAAGAAATTGGGTATCATGAAAGAAGAAGTGAACTACTTAGTAAGAGAAGGATTGGCAGAACCCAGTGCGTCTCCATGGGCTTCCCCATGTCTCCTAGTAGGAAAGAAAAATGGTAAATTTCGTCTTTGTACCGATTACAGGAAGATTAATAATTTAACAATTAAAGATTCGTATCCTCTACCAAGAATACAAGATATCATTGACCAAGTAAGTAATTCGACCTACTTAACCCAAATAGATTTGTTGAAGGGTTATTATCAAATTAAATTAACAGAAACGGCAAAGGAAATTTCTTCATTTATCACTCCATTTGGCTTATTTAGTTATAATGTAATGCCATTCGGATTAGCCAACGCACCTGCCACCTTCCAAAGAGTAATGTCTTTAATTTTACAGGACTTGGAAAAAGTATTTGTATATTTAGATGACATCATTATTGCCTCTGACACATGGATAAACCATATTCAAAAGATAAAAGTTTTCTCAAGGTTGAAACAACATGGATTAACGATCAACTTAGCAAAAAGTAATTTTTGCAAAGGTCAGGTATCTTACCTTGGTCATCGAGTTGGCAGTGGTAAAGTATTACCCCATGATGCAAATATTAGCGCCATAACTTCTTATCCTGTTCCAACTACCAAACAGGAATTAAAAAGATTTCTAGGTATGGTAGGATATTACTCTAAGTTCAGTCCAAATTTCTCACCGTTCACAGGACCACTATTTGCTTTAACTTCTTCAAAAGTAAATTTTTCTTGGAGCCAGCAACATGATCAAATATTTAACCAGCTAAAAACTTACTTGTCATCTCCTCCTATATTAATGGCACCTAACCTCACCAAACCATTCTATCTCCAAACAGACGCTAGTGATCTTGGATATGGGGGCATTTTATTACAGCATCCTGCTCCAATAACAGCCATAACAGGAAACCTGCCCCCACTAGCTGATCTGTTACCAGTCTCTTATTCCAGTGGACGATTTATGGGTTCCCAACTAAATTGGCCCACTGTGGAGAAAGAACTATTCGCCATCGTAGCTACCATCCAGAGATACGAGATCTATGTTGATGGACAAGACACGATCTACGTCTACAGCGACCACTCTCCTCTGTCGCATCTCCATAGGTCCACTACTCTCAACCCTAAACTTTTAAGATGGTCATACATACTATCTGCACATAATATCCAAGTAATCGCCATATCAGGACGAGAAAACATTGTGGCAGACTCATTATCAAGGATAACCTCGGTTGATCCTCGGGAAATGGAAAAAAACAAAAAACAAGGGGGGACTGTGATATCCCCATATGTTGTACATATGCTAACATATCTGATTTGTCTAAAGTTTATTTTTCCATTTTCTTTGTAAATACATCACCTTATTTCAGCGCCATCTTCATTCCATTCTTCTCATTATCTTTTGTTTACACTCGCCTTCCTGCTGTAAATCATCCCTGTTTTCTTACCTTACATGTTATAAGGTAACCCCAAATTTATTGTTTTGTTAGAATACATTGTTCTCACCACGAGATTCATCTACCTTACGCACCCATTCACTTTGCATTGCTTATTATTGTTGTTTTGAAGTGCTTTTTCATTGTTTTGTTTAAAGTAAGATTAAAGTTTTGTTTATAACATAGTTTATTGTTCCTGTCCTCCAATTATCCTGCTATTGGTGCTTCTGTTGTCTGCAACCAGCTTTAAGAAGATACATTTGATCATAATCAACAATCTTATACACTCGTAATAAGAAACAAGTGAATTTGGAAGTCTACCCATATGACTTCTATTTTGTTGTGTGAAGAGAACTACCGCCCATTATAAAGGGGTAATTGTTTGCACAGTGGTTCGTCACATAATATATATATATATATATATATATATATATATATATATATATATATATATATATATATATATATATATATATATATTAGTATATTTACATAAATATTTCTATTTTATTTTATATATAGTGTATTTACAATGAAAATTTTTATTCTTTATCTAAATATGCTTTTTAATAAAAAATATATCTATTCATGAATACTTTTTTTAAATACAAATTTTAAATCCTATTTCATTTACATTAAACATTTATCATTCTGATTTTAATATACTGAGGTAATTGGGTGTCAGTACTTGAAAATCTTAAGTATCTTCCCATCCATATAAATCACTGCAATAAAATCCGCTCTTATAACCATTGCCTTATTTTTCACAGAGAGAACAATTTCCAAACTACTACCATACCGCATCGTGTATGTATAACCTTGTGTACAATTATATAATATGTCATTGTTATAACAACTGTAACCTACAGGAGTCTAAAAACTAATAAATCATTGCATTATTCATAGTCCGCCACATGTATCCCATATCAATAACATGTGAAGTTTGTAATGATACCAACTCGCATAATATATCGTTCATGTCACCAGGTTTCATCACAACATATGAATAGTAAATTGAAATCTGTTGTGTCAAATAGGCTAAATATCAGTCGTTAGAGAGAGAGAGAGAGAGAGAGAGAGAGAGAGAGAGAGAGAGAGAGAGAGAGAGAGAGAGAGAGGCGACTACTTATCACGACATATAAGTAACAGGAAAAAGCAAAAGAAAAACCAAATGAGGATGTTTTGTTTCTAAGTTGTAAATTAAGAGAAATACGAAAATAGTCGTTTTGGAAAATAACTATGTTGACGGATGAAGGTTTTAAAATATCATGTCATTGGAATAATGGTTTATGAACGGAGACACATTGAGAGAGAGAGAGAGAGAGAGAGAGAGAGAGAGAGAGAGAGAGAGAGAGAGAGAGAGAGTCCGAAGCAGGGTAATTGGATAGAGGCACATTATCTAAGTGGTTCTTTTGTATAGTTAGATCAAAGGTCTCTTAATGTTGTCATTTATTATCATGATTATCGTTGTTCTTTTTTTTCTCTATTTATCAAATCATGTTATTGCTACCATTGTTGTTGATATTCGCATCAACTTCTATGTAAAATATTTTTTATCATCTGTTCATATTTACCACAAAAGTTATGACTAAACAATTCCCATTCTTTTGGAATGTTGGAATATTCCGTCAACATCATAATTAAACGTAACTGGATCCCAACATCCAAAGTTCTGAGAGTAAAACCGACATGAACTTTGAAGGCAAAAAAGACTAATTGTTTCAACATATTTTATTTTTCTGTCATGAATTTCCCTTAATTAATTGTGCACAGAAAAGTACATTTTCATCTCATTACCAAATGGTCTGGAGTTTCAGGGTTTTTTGTTCTTTGTTTGGAAATTGAGTTAAGATGAATTTTCTTGATCAAAATTACCAACGTTATTGAAATGAAAACTTATTCTTTCTTTGTAAGAAATTATTTCTTCTTTGATGATGAGAATTAGAAAGATTTATTTCCTTGGGAAAGATTATTTCTTTCTGATTTAGAAAATGAGAAACACTATTAAACTTTCCTTGCTTTCTTTTGCTGGAATTCCTTAATCCTCTTTGGTCATTTGAAGAAGACACTTAAAATAGGTTTAGGTTTGAAGCAACATCCAGTTACTCATTGGCGATGAATAGCCTCCCGGCCCCAGTGCCAGATCTTATGACTTATATTCCATGTAATTATCCTCCTAACCATTTCTTTGAAATAAGGATGGGAGAGATTTTGTCATGTTTTCAACGACTTCAAATTTCTGCAAGAGAAAAAACTCCGACCTCAACAACTTCATGATGCAATGTATTGACTTACTTGCCTTTCAAATGGGACACCTTTCAGATTATCAATCTCATCTCTCTCTCTCTCTCTCTCTCTCTCTCTCTCTCTCTCTCTCTCTCTCTCTCTCTCTCTCTCTCTCTCTGCATATTCTATGTACGTTCAATTTTCCTTTAATTTCCCAAATCATTGAACTGACCTTATCCCAAAAGATCAGCAGATTTCCTTATCTCAAACAGGTCAAACCCATTTATTTAAAATCCAGTTTCCTTCCGTCCTACGGAAACAGTTCAAATCTTCAGAAAATCGCCCCCAAAAAAGTCTTAAGACTAGATTCGCCCCATTTATGGAGAAAACAGATCTGCTTGGGGAACACAGAATCACCAAAAGTCGAAAAAAGATTAACCTGGGTCCATTATGCCCCCGGTGCAAACAGGGTACTTTAATCGCTTGCAATTTGTCCTTAAAAGCTGAATAAAAAGTGTTTTCTTACAGTCAAGAATCTTATTAACTTAGTGAAGAGTGCTATTGATAATATCTCAGTCATAAAACTCTCCCCTTCTTAGTACAGCTGATGTGTCTCCTATGATCTTGAATGAATATGGGAACCCAAAGCAAAAGGTTATTATATAGAGGTGAAAATTACTATCCATAATAATCTATATGAAGTATAGATAGGCTATCCAACTACTGTATCAATAGTGTAGAGATATTTCTGATTATTATAAGCCCCGTATATCAATCAACATTATCGTCTTGCTTCAGTATGTTAATATGAAATTAATTTTCTTCAAAATGAGAATGTATTGTAACTATAAAATACAAACATTGTTTAATATCTACCATGCCCTGTATATTCTTTATCGCAATCTGCAGACTATTTAATACTAATAAACCCTTAGAATTTCCTTTCACAAAATATGGCAATAGGATATTAACTCTTGTAATTCAAACACAAAGAAGGACAAAGGTAACTCCTCCTTTTACCATTGGATTAAACTCAACGAATATTAATGATGTGTTGATTTCCATTAACAACTATTCCCCTTTTAATCGGGGTTATAGTCTCTTATTCCATTATTTTATCTTTTTGTTAGAAAACATAGATTTTATTATCGTGAATATTGACTGATAGTATTCTGTTCAATCTTCAATAAGACTTGAGAAAAATTAATTATTTCTTTAAAAGGAATCCGGTTTTACAAATCTTATTTGCAGTATGTTGACCAGGGTACCAGCCACCCGTTGAGATACTACCAGACAACACTACCGTACATTGGATTCATCTCTCACTGGTTACGGCTCAAATTTATTTTGCCTACACATACCCAGGATAGTAAATTCTATTCTTTACATATTATCCTCTTTCCTCATGCACCAAACAACACCAAAATGACAAAAAAAAAGAAAAAAAATCTACTGCACTGTAAGGTTAAGGTTAAGGGTAGAAGAGACTCTTTAGCTATGGTAAGCAGTTTTTCTAGGAGAAGGACGGTCCGAAATCAAACCATTGTTCTCTAGACTTAGGTAGTGCCATAGCCTCTGTACCATGGTCTTCCACTGTCTTGGGGAGAGCTACCTTGCTTATAAGTACACCACTTATACTGTTCCATCTGTTTCCTTATTTCCTTTTCTTTCTTGGCTATTGTCCCTGTTGGAGCCCTTGGGCTTATAGCATCCTGCTTTTCAAACTAGGGTTGTAGCTTAGATACCACCACCACCACTACTACTACTACTACTACTACTACTACTACTAGTAATAATAATAATAATAACCTTGAACTTTACAGCATAAGCAGATGTTGAATGATACATAATTTGGTCGAAAAATCCCAATCAGTTCTTGGTGATTTTTCATTCGTTGATGAATGAAAAGTGATTAGTTTTTGTTCCAGAAAACATGTAGGATGAATCCTTTTTAGAAAGTAACTGTCGTAGTACAGTAGCTGATTATTTTGTAAAAAGTCGTAAACATTAATTTTGATTGGATCCCCGTTTGTTTCCTTTGCGTAGGAATGGATTAAACATCCAACCAGCTGATACCGTTTGGATAACAACAAACTAAGCCAAAGTCAATATACATCATTAGCAAGGAATAAGACACCTCTGGTGAAGCAATAAATTCTTCACAATTAAGGCAATTCCACCTCCGGTTGAATAATGTTCATTAATACCTGTATCATGAATGCCAGAGGCAAGGAACAGTGACATTGCCCTATCAAGCAGGACAATGCATTAGAGACTGACCATATATACAAATGATCAGTGCATAAACCCCCTCTCCATCCATGCTATGAGACTCTCTCACTCTGACCCCGGGTCACACAAATCAAATTAAACAACTTTAATTTTATGTCCTTATATTTCATATTGATTCTGTATGAAAAAAATTGATAATGGTACGTGTTTATGATAAATCTATTTTGTTGTATCAGTTACCCTGGAAAAAGAAAGCAATGCATTATCATTATACAATATTTCTCTGCAGAAAAAAAGGGAATAAAAAAATCGCTAGATCTCCCTGAGTCCTCAGATGCCAGACATTCTGATGATATTTAGAGCTCTATAACGCTAATCTAGATTTTACCTAAAAAATGTTTTTATAGTTTCATAATAAATGAGAGAGAGAGAGAGAGAGAGAGAGAGAGAGAGAGAGAGAGAGAGAGAGAGAGAGAGCGTGTCTGTGTCCTCTGAGTCGTGTGATGGATGTATGGATGTAACCTATAACAATTTAATCGTCCATATTTCTTTTTTATTCGTCCTTTTCTATTCCAATATGATAAGTGATTTAACAAGTATCACATGTCCATTGCGTATACTATTATGATAACATTACCTAAATCCAAATTGAAAGTAATTCAAAGTGTATTTTGTGTCAATAGATTTAGAAGGAATAAGGTTTTCTACTTTCTGCAACTGTCAGTTTTCCATTGTGATGTTTCTGAGAATGTTTTGTGAGGGAAGGAAGAAGAGGAGAATGCAATCGGACATGGATGTGGTCAGGAGGAATATGGTTGGGGTGAGGCTGGGGGAAGAAGATGCCATGAATAGAAAAAGGTGGAGATATTTTACCCGAGTGGCCGACCCTGCTATAAAGCTGGACTAATAATGTTGATAGATTAAAAAGAAAAATTGGATTAAAGGTTAAAAGGTGTCTGGTTTCAGTTCCAGTTCATCCGAATAGATGCTCACCAGAACGTCAGCCGGGCAAGGCCAGCACCACACTGTGGGGCCTACCCACAGCAGTGACCTCTCCAGTAAACAGCTTAAACTCATGGTTCCGGGCTGGAATCGATCTGCTGCCATGCGAATGCAAGGAGAACTCATTACTCTCTCTCTCTCTCTCTCTCTCTCTCTCTCTCTCTCTCTCTCTCCTCTCTCCTGTATAGCAAACATAAATCTCTCCCTCTTCCGCATTAATCTCCTCTACTTGACAGTATCTCCTAAGAATCGAGATAAATCCTGAAGATTAGAAGGACATTACTTTTAGATTTAACACAATAAGCATAATTGCCGCAGGAGAATACAAAGAACATTATCTTGAGCTAATCATTTCCATGACACTATTTTATTTTGATACGCACACGAGGCGCACACAGGTACACTTGGTCATTCTTTTAATGTTGTCCAACCTTTGTGTGTTATCATCATCAGTTGTAAACAATATGCAATTTTGCCCTAACTTTTCCGTAACATTTTTCGTTTTGTTTATTCTTATTCATCAAGTATGCTGTTTGCTTCCTTTCATAACTGAAATAGTTGTCGTAGCTTACTAAAAATGTCCTTGCCTGTCGATACGTAGGACTGGGGTTCGAGTCAGGCTCGATACAGTTTCTGCAACCTCACCTTCATTGAGAGCTAAGGAGGGGAGGTTTTTGGGAGCCTATAGGTCTACCTGTTGAGTCATCATCAGCCATTGCCTGGCCCGCTCTGGTCCTACCTTAGGCGTTGATCATACGTATATATGGTCAGCCTCTAAGGCACTGTCACTACCCCTTGGCTCTGCCATTCATGAACAACCTTTAAATCTTTAAATATCCTTTCAAGGATGATAGATCTAATTCAGATGCAAAATAATGTTAAACAGTTTTACATAGCATTAATTCATTAATCCAGAGAATATAATGAACTTTATCTAAAGCTAAAAGAGACGAAATCCGATTCCTCTGAGTCCGGACAAGACAACCATCCTCAATTATTCAGAGGTTGGATTATTCTACTGCTGATAAAACATTTGGCTCATCACATGTTTTCTATAGATCACCTGTTTCTTCTTCTCTCTCTCTCTCTCTCTCTCTCTCTCTCTCTCTCTCTCTCTCTCTCTCTCTCTCTCTCTCTCTCTCAGGCGGCAAGAGTCAGAATAACCCAATTAGCCATAACCATGACCTACAGTATGCATTCAGATAATCCCGTTTCTAACAAAACACGAAGGTAGTCAGTCAGTCATTCTCTGTATGAGCTTACAGCTGCGTACCTTCTACTATTCCATGGAGATGTATTGTATTTATTTTTGGAGTATATAAATCCAATATTTCTGTCCCCTGTGCCATAACATCTGTCATTCGGAAAAAGATATATAAAAAAAACTTTATATTATGATATGACACTTCAGCTGATAAAGGGTTTCCAATATACAGTTTCTGTAGTCTTTCTGTCGTGTTCATATTTTCCTTTGTTTTGTTGCTTTTATTGGTGCTCAAAAATACTTTATGTTGCAAAAACATTTTCCCTTTTATTGCACGAACAAATGAAATTGATTTTTCTTTCACAGAGAGAGAGAGAGAGAGAAACTCACACCCACTGTATTATAATTATATGAATATTATTAATGCATATATAATAAACTTTATATAAAGATGTATCTATATCATTTATGTATGTATATATATATATATATATATATATATATATATATATATATATATATATATATATATATATATGTATATATATATATATATATATATATATATATACATATATATATATATATATATATATATATATATATATGTGTGTGTATATATATATATATATATATATATATATATATATATATATATATATATATATATATATATATATATATATGTGTGTGTGTGTGTGTGTGTGTGTGTGTGTGTGTATTTCACTTCGTGGATTTGTAGAGTCTGATAAAAAATATCTCGTGGAGATGTCATCTCCGGTGCACAGGAGAAGAAACGATGAGAGAGATTCATCTTTCACCTTTTGAACAGAAGAAGAATGTGGGAGGGAAATAGAAGCCAGAGAAAGGAAATAAGAAAGGAATGAACTCAATAGATCTTCCAAAAGAGAATACATTGAGAAAAGAGGTGATTTAGTCATGGGAATATGGACCCTAGTAAACGCAGATTAAAATCTGGATTAAAGTGAGGAACATTAAGTAAAAGAAATAATGTTCAAACCCCGAGTACTTAAACAGCCAGAAATCAAAGTAAATGATTTGCTAAAGAATCCACAAATACTACAACAATCGTTTCAGGTCAAACCTGAATAAATAGAAATAAGACGAGATTATAGATGATTTTGGAAAGATGACTTCCAATCTGAGCAATAACTTAAAGTCAGTCTACTATTTGAGTGTCATGGAAGCCAGGGGATAAATTGTATTCAACCATGAAACAATTGTATTGTGAACAGATATATTTTGAGAAAGTAGGTGACACTTTTTTTCCTTTTTGGAATTTGGAACTAAAAATGGGTGAAGATTCCTTTAAATAATAATTGGGGAAACTGTATAACTTTGAAATTCCATTTGGAATCATTGCGTTGGGAGATGGTTTGGCTGATTCCATCGTTTCATAAAAGAACAATATGTTTCTTAGAGAATTTAATGATGATGCGGCGTTAATGGGTGCGTATGCTTTGTTAATGTACAGTCCAATATTTTTATAGCATGGATATCACTAATGAAGCCTGAGTAATTCCATTGAGTTTTCTGATTAATGTATGCAGAGAGAGAGAGAGAGAGAGAGAGAGAGAGAGAGAGAGAGAGAGAGAGAGAGAGAGAGAGATTCCTATTCACCCATTGATAGTCAGTCCGACAGGTATAAATAGCATATGGCCCCGGACCAGCGGATTGAAAACTCCATGGTATATACACCCTTTCTGAACGGCATCCGCTATTATCTGTATTTCATCCGTACTCTCTCCGGCGATGGATATACATACATGCACACTTCTCTATGAGAAACTCCATTTCCATGTGTATTTGTTTTACTTCTGATTACGTAGTACATTTTTTAAATGGTTGCTTTATTATCCTCTAAACATTGGAAAAAAAAATATTCTATTTATTGTGAAGTTATTTTGTATAATTTTCAAAAACTGTGTTTCGTTATATCATTTTACTCTAAATTATAGCAAAGCAGTGTCACATGTGTATAACATCTTTATATTCATTGTAAATTGATTTTGCGATAGCGTAATAACCAAGATACACTACAGTCGTCGAAAGATAATATAATCTTCATTTTCATACCAAAAATCGTGCACCTCTTAATAGCCTTCACGTGACACAATGAAGAATCTGTTGGGTCAAAGTCAGGTCATGAAGTGACGAATGATGGGGGAGGTCACGTACTTCTACACCGTTATGGATGTCAATAAAATCGTGAGGGAGATTGATGGAGAGAGGAAATACAGTAGACGGAAAGAAGGAAAGATTGGGAGGAGAAGTATCAAGAGATAGACAAACGCAGAGGGAGGTCATGGGAAGACGAAATAATTTATGTAAAATTAAAAAAACTAGCTCATGTAAAAAAAAATCAGAGGATTACGCAATTTTGTTCCTTTTGTCAGTCATTTTCAAACTTAAAGTTCTTGCTGTGACTTTCTATAAGACCTCCATTCGGACATGTGTTCCTCGTATCTCAAAATCCTCTGGTCCATTCCCTGTGCAGCAGATGTGATGGAAGTTTGATAACTTTTTTTTTTTTTTTGATGAATTCTTCAATTATGATAAATACAAAATGAATTACGTAATATACTGTATTTCTGAGTAGATGATTATCATCTGAAAAATTTATTGAGTCAAGAATATTTTGTTTTTATTGTCCTGTCAAGTTAACCAGTTAGTTAATCCCATCTCTTTACAACTACAGCTTTCCATTCAAGCAGATTCTTCTCACTATACAATCTGACAAACATTTCTGAAAATATAGGCACAGGATGATGATAATGATGATGATTATGATGATGATGATGGTGAAATTTGCTATAGAATTAACTGATCTCGTAAATCATTCAACACTACACTTGCCATGAGGAGAGAGAGAGAGAGAGAGAGAGAGAGAGAGAGAGAGAGAGAGAGAGAGAGAGATAGAGAGAGAGAGATAGAAGTTTTATAAATTCTAAACCACCCATCACGGAAATAGAATAAAATGGGTGATTTTTATTAACTAATATCAAACTAGACAGATTGATTTTCCTAACGTATTATCAACTTCTTAATTATTCAATGGGACGCTTCATCTGACCTATTGAGATCTGCACAAATCTACATTTGAATCCTTCTCTTATTTTCTATTAACAACAAAACTATTTACATATCATTCTCTCTCTCTCTCTCTCTCTCTCTCTCTCTCTCTCTCTCTCTCTCTCTCTCTCTCTCTCTCTCTCTCTCTCTCTCTCAATATTACTTTTTCTTGGAAGCGAAAAATACCATAACTGAATGAGGGGTCCAGATTTCATAACAAGATCATATATCACAATCGTTAAAGGTGGTTCTTTTGCTTCATTTTCCATTGGATATTCTGGCAGTTTTCATTACTAGATTATCAGGTTTTATATTCCTTTAACATTACATGAACACACATAAGTGTATCTATATCCATTATTTCACGCACACACAAACACACACAGATATACGATCTTGTGCCACTATTAACAAATTTTCGGTAATGCGTATTTGGATCGCATACGTAAATCTCTCTCTCTCTCTCTCTCTCTCTCTCTCTCTCTCTCTCTCTCTCTCTCTCTACTTTATATAATTCTATCATTTAGATTTGAAAAAAAAAAGTTAATGTAAGCCTGGATGGTTAAACTATGTGTTTGTGTCTGTCTGTTGATCCAAGGTCATTCGAACATCGAACTCTTTATCAGTTGAAGTTTTGTCTCTTTAGAAATAAAAGTCTAAGGAAGTTCATAAGTAAATAAGATTTCTTTTTTTCTGAGGAAGATTCGGTGATAACAAATCCTTTATTTTTAAAGTAATTCAATTGAGGGATTCAAATATGATTTTCTGCAACATCTGCGAAGTAAGAATTTATTGTTGCTTTGATAAAAGTTATTTCTTTCAACGATGAGTCATTAAAAAAGATATTCTTTCTGCTACAAATATCTCCTTGGTTACTAAAACCTCTGACCATATTTCAAACGAAGCTCTGCAAAATACTCCGAATATAACAACATAGAAATATATATTCCTTTTAACAGGGGCTCATATTTTTCAGTTTTTCTCCCAGCAAAGAAAATAAATCATAAATTCTACACTTAAGAAGAGAGAGAAAAAAGAAGGGCGTTTTTATTTAGTAAACAAATGTCCCAAGTCGTTGTATCATCCAAGTAATAGATAAAACACAAGCTCAGCATAGTAAGGAAATAACATTTTTTTTCACGCTTTTTTCTTCTTTTACTTTAAAGTTTTCTTACTAAAAAAACCGACATTCTGAAAATTGGGCAATAGTGTATATATATATATATATATATATATATATATATATATATATATATATATATATATATATATATATATATATATATATATATATATATAGATATATATATATATATATATATATATATATATATATATATATATATATATATATATATATATATATATATTCAACTTTGCCTTTATTCATAGTTTTTGGATGTATATTTGCATTCAAATAAAAACATTAATAACAATTAATGAATGTAGAATGAATGCTAAGTCAATAATGAATCCATCAACTCTTAGAGTTGGGAGAGATATTACTCACAATGCCCACGTGTTGGTGTGGATGTGGATGTATTTGTGGGTGAGGGTGTGTGTGTGGTTCTTTGCAGGGGTGTGGGTGTGGCCGTGGGTGTGGGTGTGGTTGTTTGTGTGGATGTGTTTGGGGGTGTGGGTGTGAGTGTGGGTGTGGCTGTGGTTGCAGGTATGGGCATGGGTGTGGATGTGTTTGCGGGTGTCTGTCAGTGTGGTGTGGGGTGTGGATGTGTTTGTGGGTGTGGGTGTGAGTGTAGGTGTGGTGTGGGTTCAGGTGCAAGCAAGGGTGGGGATGTGTTCGTGGGTGTCAGTGTGGTGTCGGTGTGGGTGTGGATGTGTTTGTGGGTGTGAGTGTGGATGTGTTTGTGTGTGGGTGTCAGTGTAGGTCCAGGTTGGGGTATGGGTGTAGATGTGTTTGCGGGTGTCAGTTGGGTGTGGGTGTGGATGTGGGTGTGGGGCGGGATGTGGATTTTTTTTGTGGGTGTGAGTTAGTGTGGGTGTGGGTGTGGGTGCAGGTGTGGGCATGGGTATGATGTGTTTGCTGGTGTCAGTGTGGTATGGGTGTGGGTGTGGATTTGAATGTGGATGCAGGTGTGGGCATGGGTATGGATGCTGATGTAGGTGAGGGTGTGGATGTGTTTTGGGTGTGGGTGATGATGTGGATGTGGGTGTGGGGCGGGATGCGGATCTTTTTGTGAGTGTGTGTGTTGGTGTGGGTGTGGGTGCAGGTGTGGGCGTGGGTGTGATGTGTTTGCTGGTGTCAGTGTGGTATGGGTGTGGGTGTGGATTTGGATGTGGATGCAGGTGTGGGCATGAGTATGGGTGCTGATGTGGGTGAGGGTGTGGATGTGTTTGCGGATGTCAGTTTGGTATGTGTGAGGATCTGGGTGTGGGTGTGGATGTGGGTGTGGGGAATGAGTGTGGATGTGTTTGCGAGTATCAGTGTGGCGGGGGTGTGGATGTGTTTGTGGGTGTTGGTGTGGGTGTGGATGTGTTTATGGGTATGGGTGCATATGTTGGTGTGGATGTGGATATTGATGTTTGTGTGGGTGTGGACGTGGATGTGGGTATGGGTGTGAATGTGTTTGTGAATGTGGGTGTGGGAAAATGGGTGTGGATTTGGGTGTGGATGTGTTTGCGGGTGTCAGTGTGGTGTGGTGTGGATATGTTTGTTGGTGTGGGTGGGGATGTAGGTGTAGGCATAGGTGTGGTTGAGAGCGTGGATGTGGGTGTGGACACATGTAGATGTGGGTGTGGGTGTGGATATTGATGTGGGTGTGGGTGTGAATGTGTTTGCATTTGTGGATTTGGGTGTTGGTATTGGCGTGATTGTGGGTGTCGGTGTTGGTGTGGGTGTGGGTGTGAATGTATTTGTGTTTGTGTTTGTGGATGTGGGTGTGAGTATGGGCGTGGGTGTTGGTGTGGGTATTGGTGTGGGTGTGGATATGTTTGTTGGTGTGGGTGGGCATGTGGATATGGGCACGGGTGTAGGTGTGTTTGTGGGTGTGGGTGCGCCCGTGGGTGTAGGTGTGCATTAGTAATTGAAACCAGAAAAAGCTTTAACTCTTAAATTTGTTTTGCCTCTGGAATAAAGAAACAAAGGAAAATTCTTATATTAAAATGACTGAAAGTAAGACATGCCCGTGCCCTAGTGACAACTTCTACACAAATACACACACACACACACACACACACACGCACACACACACACACACACACATATATATATATATATATATATATATATATATATATATATATATATATATATTGTAGTGCCCTCTGAAAAACTAAGATAGTTTCTCTTCGGACAGACTGTCCTGTAGATAGTTTTCAGGAGAACAGCAGAAATACATTTATTTTTCTCCATTTACTGTTTAGTGTTGACACGTTTCCTCACTTTCCCAAACGAGTCATTTCAACTCCAATTAACATCAAATCGTTTTATCTGTTGTTAAAAATATTCTAACGCCATTATAATTCGAATAATCTTGCTTTGTGTTCTCTTCGTTCTTCTTGAACATCAATGCAACATGAACTCTGATTGAAGCCACCTTATGTATTTCTGATATATTTTTGCAATCTGCTTTCTTATATTTATCCAATCTGCTGTCCTATATTATAGGCAAAATGTTGTATGTCATATTTCTCTCTCTCTCTCTCTCTCTCTCTCTCTCTCTCTCTCTGGAGCGACAAGTAACTGAATTTGATAGCGCCTTGTTGAATTCACAACTTTTTATATCCTGTGATCGGACCTGTGACATAAACAATATATACGAGTTAGTTTCTAACTGAGATATACATTTCATTATATAGGCTATAGAGTTAGTGTTTCCCATGTGTCTATATCTATTCATTTAATGCTTTATATAAGTCTTTGCTCCTCTGGTGTTGTTCAAAATATCATGTTCAGGGTAAAGGTTAATTTGCTAGCGATAACAGCGCCTTCATACTCTTGTTGGAAACACATGCTCTACTTTATTTTAAATCTGATTATTCTAGCTCCATTTCTTTCGTGTTAATTATCTTACTTATTGTATCACACTTATACTTATGGATAATACACACGCTCTCTCTCTCTCTCTCTCTCTCTCTCTCTCTCTCTCTCTCTCTCTCTCTCTCTCTCTCTCTCAATCTTCATAATGAGAGATTTTAATTTTCAAAGGATATAGTCAGCAGTTGACTCAATCATAAGAAGCAACTATACCCTATATTTCTTTTGATTAATATCAGACCTGAGTAAAATGCTGTCTGATATTCTCATAAACCTCAATGTTAAGTGATTGCAAACAAAAGTTAAAACAAACTAAATTAGATCACATTAAACTCGAGAAAGAAGGATTGGATTACTGCTTCTGTTTTCAGGAGAGCTGTGATTGCAATCAAATGTCTCGGAGAAATAGAGTTTATATTAGATTTTCCTTCCCTATCTCGAAGAAAGTTACAAGTGAGATACGAGGAAGAAAATACAGTTTTGTAGGAAGGCGAAAAGAAGAAGCAGCGAAGGACGTTGAAATAAAGAAGTAATCATATGTAGTATTATTGTTATTATCATTATTATTACTCGATAAGTTACTCCCCTAGTTAGAAAAGCAGGAAGCTATAAGCCCAGGGAAAATAGCTCAGCAAGGAAAGGAAACAAGGAACTAAGAGAAGTAATTAACAATCAAAATAAAAAATTTTAAGAACAATAACGTTAAAATAAATATTTCAGATATAAACAATAAAAACTATAAACAAAACAAGGAGAAGAGAAACAAGACAGAACAGAGTGCAGGAGTGTACCCCAAGTAAGAGAACTTTAACCTAAGACAGTGGAAGACAGTGGTACAGAGGCTATGGCACTACCCAAGACTAGAGAATAATGGTTTGATTTTGGATTGTCCTTCTCCTAGAAGACCTGCCTACCATAGCTAAAGAGTCTCTTCTACCCTTACCAAGAGGAAACTAGCCACTGAACAATTACAGTTGAATAGTTAACCCTTTTGGTAAAGAAGAATTGTTTAGTAATCTCAGTGATGTCAGGTGTACAAGGACAAAGGAGAATAAGTAAAGAAGAGGCCAGACTATTCTGTGATTGTGTATCTGTGTATGTGTGTGTGCGTGTGTGTAAGAAAAGGGAAAATAATCCGCAACCAGAGAGAAAGATTCAATGTGCTACTGTCTAGCGAGGTAAAGGACCCCATAACTCTCTAGCGGTAGAATCTCAACGGGCGGCTGGTGCCCTGGCTAATCTAATACCTACCGAGAACTTATTATATATATATATATATATATATATATATATATATATATATATATATATATATATATATATATATACATATATATATGTATATATATATATATATATATATATATATATATATATATATATATATATATATATATATATATATCTATCTATATATATATCTATCTATATATATATATATATATATATATATATATATATATATATATATATATATATATATATATATACATATATATATATATATATATATATATATATATATATATATATATATATATATATATATATATATATATATCACGATTGGGGTCTGAACAAAAATTCATGGACTCCGCTATGCTATGGACACCTATTGACAGTTAAAATATAAAAAATTGAACATGTTAACTTGCTTGCAATATACCTATTGTATAAGATTTAAAATTATGATCAATAAATGTTGATTTTATAGAATATGTAGTTAATGAATCTTTAAAATCAGTACTATTTAAAGGCAGCTAGACTTTGTTCCTCTCCCGAGCCATGATAATGAAATCGCCCATTATAGACGACATGAATACCCCACCTACCATCAATAAAGGATATAAGGCCAC